>NC_081433.1:19566966-19857554 GCF_949786415.1 Peromyscus eremicus
TCACTCTGAGTAGAAATTAGAAGTTTTATCAAAATTCTGCATCCATGGAGTCGTTTCTTGTTTTTCTGGCAAAAACAAAACAAAACAACCCCCTCCCCTCCCCGCCAAACCAAAACATAAACTCCCAGAAGTCCTGCAAAATGGAGATAATATTTCTTGGGGTAACTGGTCAAGGCATCTGGAATCAAGCACCGAAGGCAAGCGGGCAGTGACTCAGGAACCCTGCAAAGCATTTTTACTTTCCAAAGGTATAGGGACCATCCAGCACCCCATAGCTCCAACCCTGTCCTGAACGGGGGAGGTGCAGCTCAAATTTCAACTCACAGGTTTCTGGGTGGCTCTCTGTGGTCCTTCATGTGGGGAACGGCTGCTCACCTTCATAGCCGCCAAACCTTTGAGAGAAACTGGAGCTGAGGTCGAGGGGTTGGGAACGCCACTATTCTCTGAGGAAGTCCTAGCCAGGTGTAGAGATGGCTAGAACCCGGGCAGCTGAAGAATGTAACTAGGAAACCCCAACTAGAGGCGACCAGGAAGGTCAGAAACCTGCTGTCAGAGTAGCAATTGCTTGTGAGGCTCACCTGGTCCTAGGGTGAGCAACCAGTCCGCCCCTTTGCCTCAGCCCCAGGGATGGGATCCAAGAAAGGGAAGGACCCTAGATTGCATTTTAGTTCTTACTCCTATTCTATCCTCTCTAGGCAAAAGGCCCTTCCACCCCCCCCGCCCCCCCCCCCCCCCCGCTCTCAAGCCCCAAACTCAAAAGCAGAGACAGAAGGTGTCCCCACCCGGAGCCCCCGGTTCTCTGCCTGTGTCCCCTACCTGTGGAGCGGCCGGCTCTGCCTGGATTCAGCTGAGCTGGCTCGAGCCGCTGCGGCTCCCGCGGGACTGGCTGGGAAGGGGACAGCGCGTGGCTCCTCCCGCCCGCGGCCACCGCCGCTGCACAGAAGGCGGCGGAAAGCGTCGCGGAAGTCCGGGCTGCGGCAGTAGATGAGCGGGTTGAAGGCGGAGTTGGCATAGCCCAGCCAGTTGAGGGCGATGAAAACCCCGCTGGGAACTAGCGAGGGCCCCGCGAGGGCGCGCAGCACGTTAGCCAGAAAGAAGGGTAGCCAGCACAGAGTGAAGATGCCCATGATGAGACCTAAGGTGCGCAGGGCGCGGTGCTCCCGGAGCGGCAGGAGGCGCGCGGGCCGCCGGCCGCAGGAGGGCACTCCATCGGGAGCCGCGCTTGTCCCGCCGGTGCCAGGGGACGGAGAGCGCGACGGAGCCTGCGGAGACTCCTCGGGCGGGAAGCGGCCCAGCTCCCGGCGCAGCAAACGCCGTTGGCGCTTAGCCACGACGAACACGCGCGCGTAGACGAAGAGCATCACTAGGAGCGGAAGGTAGAAGGAGACGGAGGAGGAGAGCAGCGCGTAGGGCATGTTGGAGGCGAAGGAACAGCAGCGCGGGTTGGAGTGACACTCCTGCGCCTCGGCGTCCGCCCCCACGCGCCACCACTGGCTCATGATGGGCGCAAAGGACACCGTGGCGGACACGATCCACACCAGGACCACCGCCGCCCGGGCTCGGCGCTTGGTAACCAGCGTGCCATAACGCAGAGGGTTGGTGACGGCCAGGTAGCGGTCCACAGCCAGGGCGCACAGGGTCTCGATGCTGGCGGTTACACAGAGCACGTCCACCGACGTCCACAGCTCGCATCCAGTTGCGCCCAAGGGCCAATGGCCAGTCAGCGCCAAAGTGGCCCCCGGTGGCATTACGAGGAGTCCCACGACCAAGTCAGCTGTGGCCAGCGAAGTCACGAACACGTTGGTTATGGTCTGGAGTCTCGGCGTGCGGGCTACGGCTACGATTACCAGCAGGTTGCCTCCCACCGTGGCCAGCGCCAACAACGTCCCAGCCAATGCCGCTGCCCATGGCACCCCTGGCAACCCACTCGTGTTGGCTGCACTGGGGTCCAGTGTGGGGGCGTCTGACCACCAAGCCAGAGAGCCGTTCTTGTTTGGCCACGGAGCCATTTTGTGTCTTGCCCAGGGTGGGAAAGTTTCCCCTGACCCCCTGGCTCAGGGAAGGGGACCGTCGGCCTTGGGAACGACTCCTCCAGCCTGGGCCATCTTCCCTAGTTGCTGGGGTAAGTCTGTCAGCTTCCCTCCATCTCACCCCCCAACACCCTAGATCCCAGGAGGAGTGGCTGCTTTTTAAAGGCACAGCAGTGTCCAATAGTCAGGAGCGGAGAGGCCTCTGGTGGGAATTGGAGGGTAGAGAGGGACGTCCTGCCGTGGCACTCCCTCAGCACCGGTTTCCTGGAGCTCGGCAGCTCTTTCCTGGCAGGGCCTGCAGCAACCCTGCAAAGGAAGGGGGAACCTCCCACCCTACCCTTTGCCCAACAAAGAAGGGGACCCTCTCCCAAGACAACAAAAACCATCCAAGGTAGCCCCTCTTCTGCTTGGACGCCCGTAAGGGTAAGGTATCCTATTTGAGATAGGATCTCCATATATTGCTCAGAATGGTCCGGACCTCCAGATCCTTCTGCCTCAGCCTCCCCAGTACGAGGATTACAATCCTGTGCGCCACCACTCCCAACTCTAAGGTCTGGTCTGTGAAGCAATGTCCTTTCCCCTCCCAGCTGATGAGACCTGTCCCTGTCTCTTTCTTCAGTTTTGCTCACCCTCTGTTCCCACCCACTTTTTTTTTAGTTCTTTTTTTCTTCTCCTCAGTTCCTGGAACATCACCTTGTTTCAGGAGTCACTCTCCTTTGACTTGGCATCACGGAGCGTGGGATATTGAGGGCTTCCAGTTTCCATCTCCCTCCCACACTGCCCCTTCCACACACATTTCTCCTAGAAAACTTCCAGATAAGCCCCTTCAAATTCTGAAGTAATAAAGACACACCAAAATTGAAGAACGAGGGCTGAGGGTGTGGCTCAGGGGTAGAGCGCAGCCTTAGCCTGCCTGGGGCTCAGCATTGAAAGGAAGAGAGGGGAGGGGAGAGGGAGGGGGGAGAGAGAGACAGAAAGACAGACAGAATGGGTTTGAGCTATAATTTGTCTAGTGTTCTCAACCTGTGGGTCACGACCCCCGTATCAGATCTGGTACACATCGGATATCCCACATATGAGATATTTACATTATGATTCATAACAGTAGCAAAATTATAGTTATGAAGTAGTAACAGTAATTTTATGGTTGGGGGTCTCCACAACTTGAGGAACTGTGTTACAGGGTCACAACATGAGGAAGGCTGAGAACCACTGAGCACCACCCTCAGTTCTCAAAAGAAAAAAAAAAAAGTCACCTTTCCCATGGTGAAGTGTTTTCATCAACTTCTTGGAGATTTATTCCTAAGGAACTGTAATTGAGGAATTGAGGAAATCCTTTGTGTGCACATGAATGTGTGGGTGCACCACATCGTCTTCCTCTACTATTTTCCACTTTATTACCTTGAGGCAGGGTCTCTCATTCAGCCAGGAAGCTCTTGTTTTGGCTAGGATGGCCGATCCTGAGCGTTTGAGATTCACCTGTCTCTGCTTCCCAAGGCTGGGGTTATGGGCGTGTGCAGCCATGCTCAACTCTTTCCTTGGGTGCTGGGGATTTGAACTCAGGTCCTCGGGCTTGCAGAACAAACCCTCTTACCTACTGAGCCATCTCCCTAGGTCCTTACATGGCTTTGCTGGAGTGTGCAGAAGGGTAAGCTTGGTATTTAATGTCTCTAAAGCCTCTAAAGTCTCTTATACTGTACTTTCTCCAACTGAAGACCAGCGCCTCCCCGTTCCCTCCCCTCATCCAGACTTACAGGGCCTAACTCTGCCTTCCAGGCTCCCAGTCTTTTTTTTTTTTTTTTTTTTTTTTTGGTTTTTTGAGACAAGGTTTCTCTGTGTAGCTTTGCGCCTTTCCTGGGACTCACTTGGTAGTCCAGGCTGGCCTCGAACTCACAGAGATCCACCTGGCTCTGCCTCCTGAGTGCTGGGATTAAAGGCGTGCGCCACCACCGCCCGGCTGAGGCTCCCAGTCTTTAAAACGGTCCCTTCCAGACTGGGGATGAAAGGCTTAGAAATAAGATGGCTTCCTCCGTGAAGGGCTTGCCTTGCCAACAGAAGGACCTGAGTTTGATGATTCCCAGGACCCATGAGTAGAGCAGCCTGGAGTGATGTCCTGCACAAGTAATCCCAGAGCTGGCCTATCAAGACTGGAAACAATAGGACAAAAGAGAAAAAAAAAAAAAAAGTACAGTGGAAAATGCCTCCAGGGGGACCCCCTGGCGTGTTCTTTTGAGCAGCTCTATATTTCAAAAGCACACTGTATAGTTAGTCACTGGTCTCGGCAATCCCTCTGGGAGGCTGAACCAGGGGCTGGGAGTCAGAAAGGTTGGAAAGGGGACGAGAGAACCTAAAATTATCCCCGAGGAAAAAGGAGCAGCTGGGCTCCCAGGCACGCAGCAGCTCACTCACCCATGAGCAGGACTGTCAGGGGCTCTCAAGCAAATGCTTTCCCTGTCCCATGGAGTAGCCCATGCAGCCTTCTTCCTAGCTCCCCTCTGCTGCCCCTGCCCCTGCCCCTGCCCCTGGCATGCATTTGGCTGTGGCTTCTTGCTGATCTTCAGGGTGATTGCACCCAAGTCGTGTTTTGCAACACCTCAGAACGCTGCCAGTTATCACAAAGGGGTGTCATAAGATTCTCCACAAGCAATCTCTCAAACAAATACACGCCATTTGGCAATTTCTTTCTTTCTTTTTTTCTTTCAGGACATCAGAGTAGGTTGGGGAATGAGAGTTGTCCCAAGACATACTCAAAGGCTGTCATTGCTTTAGTGAATGACCTTGCTATCTGAAGAAAGGGTGCAAAATATTTACATTTTTGAAAAAGACCTAGAGTCCCCAAACCTTAAAAGCATACCTGTGTGTAGTCCTGAAATCAAACATTATGAGAATAAATGTGTCAGACTCCTCTTCTCAAAGGCCTGTGAGCCGGCAGAGACATGTCCAAGTACTCCACCTCCTTCCTCTTCTTCAGATATTCTTCTCCTCCCATGCCTCAGGATGAGGCTCCCATTATTTTGCCATTATTCTTTTTTTAAAATTTTATTTAAGATTATTCAACCATCAAAATACAGAAAATGTATATAACAGAAAGTTGCTCTCATCCCACTGTTGGACTACTACTGGATCTCATTGATTCTTCTAGTAACATTTCATATACAAACAACTCAATATAAAAACATTCTCTTTTAGCCATTTTTCCCCACACAAATATACCTCATCCTGTATTTTTAAATTTTAAGATAACTATATGGAAATAACTTATGATCCTTCTAGATCAACACACAAAAGATGTCCATTTTTTAGTGTGAATGGATATAATACACAAAACTAGCTATCTACTAATGGATACCTGATTTATATCCTGTCTTTATTAATAAGTGATATTACAGTGTATAATTAGTACCCTGGTCCTTTCATATCTGTGTAAATCTATTTGTAGACTTTTCTATGAACAGAACTGTTATATATAAGTAAGGCATACACATTTGTAGTTTTGGAAGTGATTGCCACATTTCTCTCCCCAGACAATATGTCTGTTTCCACCCTCACTATCACTTTTGGTGGCCAGCTGGGGGTTGCAAGCCAGTGGCCTGCTGCTCTGGAAGCCATCCTAATGGATGGGCCTTGGGGAATTAGCATTGCCTGTTCTGTAGAGGTCATCCAACTCTGGATAGACAGATATACTGCCCAGAGAGAGCGCATTGCTCAGGCCCTCAGTCCCCCATGACCTTTGTTTTATGCCCTTGGAAGCAATCAGTGAGTGTGGGCCCCTAAGATGTTGGGGGTGGACCCCCAGGTCTCTATGTGTTAGAAGCTCCAAGGATGTGGGTTCTATCTGGAAGAATAGCAATCTGTGGTGAGTGGAGCTAGCAGAGGCAGCAGCCAGTTGATGGACAGAAATTCCAAGAGCAGGAGGTTTGCCCCTTCTGGCGAGCAGGAGCTATGGTCCCATGACCATCAAGACTGGGTGCTTGTACATGTGTTTACATGACACAGCAGGAAGAAACCAGGGAGGGCTTGTGTGACTGTGGCCCTGTACCTTGTCTGAAACCACATGTGTTAGAGGTAGGTGTCTATAGTACATATATGTATGTTTTCTATTTTTGATGCTGGCGGTTAAACCCAAGGCCTCATTCCCATTAAGCACATCCTCTAACTCTAAGATATACTTCTAGCCACAAAGAAGTGTCTACATTCTACCAGTCATAATCTACCCATTTTGCTTTAAGGTTCTTGGAAGCAGATGGGGGTGGTGGATTGTAATTCTTGCACTTGGGAGGCTAATGCAAGAAAATCCTAAGTTGTAGGCTAGCCTGGGTTACGTAGTGATACTCTGTCTCAACACAAAAGTAGATAAAGAAGTTCTTGGATGCAGGCAAGACTGAGTGGCCACCTCCTCCTCCCTTTAATTATCACTCTCCTCTCTATCCTGCAGTGAGACAGAGTTTCTCTGTGTAGCTTTGGTATCTGTCCTGGAACTCACTCTGTAGACCAGGCTGGCCTCGAACTCACAGAGATCCGCCTGGCTCTGCCTCCTGAGTGCTGGGAGTAAAGGTGTGCGCCACCGCCGCCCGGCTGTGACTACTTATTTTTAGGGATTTGATGAACGTACACCAATCTGAACGGTGGTTTCTGTATCTATTGTTTCTCCTTCTGTAACAGTCTAAGGGCTCAGGACAGAAGTGGCGTGGCTTACGAAAAACAGCTAAGGGCTAGGGATATAACATTCACCGAGGCCTGGGTTCCATCTAGCATTGCATAAACCAGAAATGGCAGCACACACCTGCAATCCCAGAGGCCAGGAGGTCAGACGCTTAGGGTGTTCTCGGCAACATACCATGTTTTGCCAGCCTCGGATACTTGAGGCTTAGTATTTAAAAACAGTTCTCTAAGTAGTTTTCCTTTCCCCTCCTTTTTAACAGTGCTGGGGACTCACACATGCTAAGCAAGCCCTACCACTGGGCTATATCCCCAGTCTTCATTTTACTTTTTAGTTTTACACAGGGTCTCATGAAGTAGCCGAGGTTGGCCTTGCAGTCACTTTGCAGCCTAGGCAGGCCCTGAAATGTCAATCTTCCTGACAAGGTCTCATCAGTCACCGAGATTACAGGTTATCACACTTGGCTCTAAAACAGGTATTAAAGATCGGATTCAGGGCTGGAGAGATGGCTCAGTGGTTAAGAGCACCGATTGCTCTTCCAAAGGTCTTGAGTTCAATTCCCAGCAACCACATGGAGGCTCACAACCATCTGTAATGAGATCTGGCACCCTCTTCTGGCCTGCAGGGACACATGCAGACAGAATACTATATACATAGTAAATAAATAAATTAAAAAAAAAATGAGATTCAACATCAACACCTTACAGAGTTAAATGCAGAGGCCCAAAGAAGAAACCCAGGCACACTCACAATCCAATGCAGAGGCCACCTCCTAACAGGTCCACACACACAGGGGGAGCAGGCTCTTTTGCTGGAGTAACTGGTCTTCATTCCCAGTCAGACTGTGTCAGTCATACCTTCTGCTCTGTCCTGTATGGGCCCAGTGGATTACCATCTTCCTGGAGTCAGGGAGGTGAACCAACGGTGTGAAGAATCCCTAAGGGAAGACGTTTTGTGTCCTTTATCACATGGTAAAGCCAACTCTACACACATCTGCATGAAGGAGAGGGCAGAGAAAAGGACTCTATTCTTAGGAAACAAAAGATACATGTTCAAGAGATGGCCTGGGACCAGGACTTTCTACTATAAGGGAAATGGGTGGATGGAGTTTTCTACCAGTGCTTTATGTTTTATTTTTAATTTACTTTAACTTTGCATGCTGGGGATGGACCCCAGAGACTGGAGCATGCTATGTAGGAGGCCCATTGCCAAGCTACATCTCAACCCTAGTTCTTCTTTTTTAGGTCCTGTTCATCAATGGAAGAAGGGACCAAGAGTTGGCCCTTGTAGGGATGGAGAGATGGCTCAGTGGTTAAAAGCACTTGCTCCTCTTCCAAAGGACTTGAGTTCAGTTCCCAGCACCCACACCAGTTAGTTCACAGCTGCAAGCAATTTCAGCTCCAGAGGACCCAATACCCTCATCTGGCCTCCATGCGCAGACACACGTAAATATACACATAAATAATAAAATAAAAAATGAACTGGTCCTTCAATTCCTGAGTGGGAAGACAAATCCTTGCTTTTATCTCTGAAGAATCACCAAATCCAGTGACTATCAGAGAAGTTTCCCCCAAGACCTGGAAATGGTCGACAGCCTAGACAGTTCTCCTTAGGTCTCTGTCCAAGAAGGAAGGAGGGAACCAAAAGAGCGTGGGAGAAGAGCATATGGAGAGATGCCTGTCTCCTGTAGAGAAATGTTTCATCACCTTTCCAGCTGTGGCTTAGCTTGTGGGAAGTGGAGACATCGAGGAGAGGGAAGATCAGCCATGCTACTTGGGCCTCTTGTCCCATATCGCCCTCTTTGAGGGAAGGTTCAAGCAAGGCCAGAATCTCTCTGGTGAAGCAGAGGCCGGAAGCGCAGAAGGAAGCCACTTGGCTGTATCACTCCTAATAGACTGCATCTCCTTCTCCATCCACGGAGACTCTGTTAGGGGCAGGTGGTGGCCTGAGCTGAGAGGGGCAGAGGACAATATAATGAGGAAGATCACTCTTCCAGTTAGGGTAGGGTGAACCTTCCTGGGGAACAAAGGCTCATCAGGAAAGATGCCCAACATCCAGATTGCCAGCAGGAGATGCTGGGGCTGAGGGAGAAAGACATGTTTCCTGTTTTCAAAGAAGCCAATAGGTAGGGAGAAATGTCACTATTTTCCCCCTCAAGAAGAGACAGGGCATCCCGCTTTCTAGTTGAGAGAGGACACCCTTCTCTTCTGGAGATAAACAGAAAATGGAAGGAAGATGGATTTTCTTAGGTCATCCAGCCTGAATCAATACAAGAAGAACTTTCTGGTGGGGGTGCGGCCACCTGGACTTCCAGCTTCCTGGCACCATTCATACACTGTCCCCAGGCACCTATCTGTCTTGTGTGGTCTCATTAGGATAAGGAGGTAGATGGACAGGACCCAGCCCCTGCCCCTCACAAAAGGAGTGGGCTTTTACTTTGTTCTGCCAAAGGAGTCCCACTTGTCTTGGTAGTCGTCTTTGGGAAGGGTGGCTTTGTCCTATGATAGAGAAGGGAAGGAAAGTATGTCTAGGAGTCATCAAGGTGACATATTTGAGGAGACCTGCTGTCATAGTTTGAGTGTAATTGGCCCCCATAAGCTCACAGGGAGTGGCACTCTTAGGAGGTGTGGCTTTGTTAGAGTAGGTGTGGCCTTATTGGAAGAAGCCCATCACTGTGGGAGGTGGGCTTTGAGGTATCATGTATGCCTAAGGCACACCCAGTGTCTCAGACCACTCCCTGTTGCCTGCAGGATCAAGATGTAGCTCCTTCTCCATTCTCAGCTCCTTCTCCAGCACCATGTCTGCCTGCATGCCTACATGTCCCGCATGATGATAATGGACTAAACCTCTGAAACTGTAAACCACTCCAATGAAACGTTTTCCTTTATAAGCACTGCCATAGTCATGGTGTCCATGCACAGCAATAGAGACCCTGACTGAGACACCTGCTGTGCCTTGACCCAGTACTTCATGAACAGATAGGCTTTCCCCCATGCAGCAACAGTCCATTTAACCTCTGTTTTCCCAACCATGGATGTCAAGCAAAAAAGAGATGGCATTAACAATAGTCACGTATCCTGCCTCTCTTCCACTCAAGCTTGTCCTCACTGTCTCTAGGAAACATTGCTTCATGGCTGCGCTGCAAGCTATTGGCAGCAGAAGGCAGTGGGTGTAGTATTTTCCTTGTATAAACAGTGCTGTTCAGATTTACTGAGGGGACTTGTGCAGGGTCAAAGAAAAATGGGGTGACAGAGCTGGGGAGGAAAGCCAATTCTCGAAGGTCTGAGCCAAGAGGCTTTCTCTTCTTGCTCTATGGACAGGGACTTGGGAATGTGTGGAGGGTTGGGGAGCTAGAGGCAGAAGGCGGGGTACATAAAAGAAGTCACCAACACTAGCCTCTGTTTCCTCCGGTTTGGTTGCTCCCTGGTTCCTTGAAGGAGACAAAAGGGCAGATCCAGTAGTGAAGTGGGGCACTGAGAGTGGGAAGATGAAGAGCTTGGGTTGAAGCTCAGGGGTAGAGCTTTAGTGTTGCTGGAGTTATCTCCAGTCCCGCCCAGGCTTGCAGCCACTTGGACCCAAATAAACACAGAGACGCTTATATTATTTAAACTGTTTGGCCTAATGGCTCAGGTTTCTTGCTATCCAGTTCTTATATCTTAATTTAACCCATTTCTATCAGTCAAGCCACGTAGCTGTGGCTTACCAGTACTTTTACATCATGCTTCTTCTGTCGCTGGCTGCTGACTCCTGACACAGCCTTCCTGTTCCTGGAATTCTCTTCCCTGCTTATCCCACCTATACTATACTTCCTGCCTGGTTACTGGCCAATCAGCATCTTATTTATCAATCAATCAGAGCAACACATTCACAGCAACCCCAGCACTTTAGCCAAGGGTTCACAGAGTCTGGGTTCGAGCACCAGCATCCCAAGATAAACCAAACCAAACACAAAGACTGGGAAAAGGAAACATAGAATTCTGAGTTGAGGCAAATCCAAGAGGACTAGGGCTTCCCCAGAGCATCAAGGGTGGCCTTGCTCATAGGGACAGTCGATCTGCTAGACCAGATGAGTGGTCCTGGAAGGGGGTGGGGTGGGGAGGCAAAGAGGATGAGCATGTAAACCATCCTGGGAATGTCGATTCTGTCCTCAGATGTGGGGCAGCAGGAGGCAGCTCGTCTTTCTCAAGTGATTTTCTCTTTTTGCTAGCCAGACCCTATTAAAATTTTCAACTGATGTCACGGACATGGGTGACCAAGGGCTCCTGTGGCTCCCGGGAGCCCCATTATTGGCACAGAATATCAAGATGAAATGGCATTAAGAAGGAGGAAAGTCCTAGCTAGAGCTGTGTGGGCTGCCTCCATTTCCTCACCCTCTCTCAGGTAGGAGAAGGAAGAGCCACCAACCCACTGGAGTCTGTTTCATGGGTGGCAAAGTCAGGGTTTGGGGACAAGAAGGAGCCATTGTCCTAGGGAACCAAAAAGGGCTGATGACATTCTCTTTGGAAGGACATACATTCCGCAGAGGTACCCAGAGAGGCAGAAAAAGTCCACGAGAATGCTCCCCCATTCAAGCACGCACACAGATAAGCACAGCTGTGCCCAGAGCACAAACACTCCCCATATAAATCCCATACCAGAGGCACCCACACTGACATATGTGCACGCTCAGTGAAAATTCTGATGTGTGCTCTTACAGACTCCCTGTTACCACCATCACAATCACAGCCATGCACACCCAAACCAAGCCCAACACCAGCACAGGTACGAGCCCACACCCCAGTGCAAAAGTCCAGAGACTGTACCCCCACACGGGCACGCCTTATCCACTGAGCTGGGAATGAAATGCCAAAGCTCGGGGCTGCAAAAACCTCCAACCCTGTGTGGAAGCAGAAGGAGGTCAGGGGCCAGCACACTTGGCTGCGTCTCTCAGCACTCATCTCTCAGTAGTGGTGCGGACTACACAGGACGTCAGGTCTTGAGTCTGTCGTGGGAAAGTCCTTTTAGAGCATGAGAAGCGGAGCCTAAATTAAACCCAGCACAAGCACTGCTTGCTCAGAGGGGACAAGTCACTAGCTGGCTCTGTTGTGTTACCATTCATCTCAGGGAAACCTTTTTTCTTTTCTTTTTTGGTTTCTCCAGACAGGGTTTCTCTGTGTAGCCCTGGCTGTCCTGGAACTCACTCTGTAGTCCTGGCTGGCCTTGAACTCACAGAGATCCATCTACCTCTGCATCCTGTGTGCTGGGATTAAAGGCGTGTGCCACTACCCACCACCATTCAGCTTCTTCTATTTTTTTTTTTCCAAGAGTATGGCTGAGAGACGAGCAGTGGTGTGCACATCTTTAATTCCAGCACTCCACTCCGGAAGCAGAGGCAGGCAGATCCCTGAGTTCGAGGCCAGCTTGGTCTGTAGATCAAGTTCCAGGGCAGCCAGGGCTACACAGAGAAACCCTGTCTCAACAACAACAACAACAACAACACAGACAGACAAGAGTATGGCTGAGAAAGAAAGCCTCTAGACTGTACCATTTGTGTGTTCATTCATCAGTCTGAGCAGATGGGAAGCAACCATGAGCTAGGCAGGCATCAGGGTAGATGCTTGAGATGCTGAGAGGTACCAGACTCAAGGAGATGAAGGCAGTTGGTTCCTACAGCACAAGGGCAGAGGAGGGAGTGAGCATCTATAGGGGCAGGATTCCAATGAAGGAGGAGTCATTGATTCGATAAGTGTCACAAAGAAGGGGCTTGCAGATGAAGGTTTAATGGAGTGATAAGGCTTGAGAGAGCACAGGAAAGACGTCACATCCCAAACAGTGGGAGTGGATGAGGAGAAGTGTGTGAGGTTACAGGTTGCTGCAACTCCTGTAAGCTGCCTTGTGGAATACTAGCGCCTTGGGAAGGGTACCCACTGATACTGAGCGGTCTCAGGGATGCATGCCTTGCCTCCATCCGTTCGGTCTTCCTTACATTCAAATGCAGACGCTAAGGCTCCTTATGGTTTGGTACATACTTCTCCAGCTTGGAGGCTGGGGTTGGCTCACATGGATAAAGTGCTTGTCGTGCAAGCATGAGGACCAGACTTTGGACCCTTAACATCCATGCAAACACAGAGCAGGTGCAGCAGCTTTCCTGTGACCCCAGTACTAGGGAGGTAGAGACAGAGAATCTGCAGAGCAAGCCGGCTAACTAGACTGGTGAAACTGTTGAGCTCTGGATTCAAGTGAGAGACCCTGTCTTGGTGTGTAAGGTGCAAAGATATCCGACATCAGTTTGGTCTCCACATGCATGTACATGTGTGTGTATCTACATAGATTGAACATACATACATGTATATATAGCATGCATGCATGTACACACCCAAAAGTAATGTCTTTCCTCAGGTTTTTCTTTCTCTCTCTGTCCCCGTCTTATCTCTCTCTCTCTTATAAATCTTGCTTTGCCGTGGAACTTGACATGATCCTCTTTCCTCTGCCTCCTGAGTGCTGGAATCATCATCAGATTCTATTATCTCCTTCTTGAAGGATATTCTGAGACTGTGGGATCTCCCCCTCTCTCTTTGCTTCCTGGTCATGAGGGAGGCAGTTTTGCTTTTTCACAGGTTCCCTGCCACGATGTGTTACTTTGCCAGGTAGTTAGTAAACCACGGACTGAAATCTCCAAAACTGTAATCCCAAATGAACCCTTTCTACTCATAAGTTGATTGTCTCAGGTTATCTGCTACAGTACAGAAACTGAACACTGTAGGTTACATTATTATTATTATTATTATTATTATTATTATTATTATTATTGGTTTTTCAAGACAGGGTTTCTCCGCATAGCTTTGGTGCCTGTCCTGGATCTCACTCTGTAGACCAGGCTGGCCTCGAACTCACAGAGATCCACCTGCCTCTGCCTCCCGAGAGCTGGGATTAAAAGCATGCTCCACCACTGCCCAGTAGTAGGTTACATTTTTAGATAAAAGATTTTTTACAGGAACTCTTCCTGGGAAATGTTTGCCTAAAGGGAAAAACATATGAGGACCTTAGATGCTTTGGGAGAACAATGGAGAAATGCTCTTGTATAGCCAACTATACAAGATATATTTGGAGTTATGGGTCTCTTGATAAAGGAAACCTGTTAGGGTTGGTGTCCTGTGTGGTAAGCATAAGCTGAGGTGCAGTTAATTGGCCCAGGTCCCTGCATGGAGCTTTGAGACAAGGACCATTTGTGGTAAATGAAGGCATCGCACTTAAAGCTGGGAGTCCTGAAAGCTGACCAGTCACAGCTGTGACTTCAGTTTAGGTGGAAGAACTAGACCTCTGCAGAGTGGTGTGGAGCTTCGGTAGGCATATCAGTAAGGGTTCTTCAGACAAACAGAAACAGTAGAAGAAATACAGTAAATACACGGTAATGTATTGATAATATATAAAAAGAATGCATAAACTGTGGTTCATATAAATAGTGTAATTGTATACTATATACAACATATGGAGGAAGGGAGAGAGAGACATATACACACAGAGATTTATAGTAAGAATTGGCTGTTATAATTATGGAGGCCAAGAAGTCTTATCACCTCCCATTTTAAAGCTAATGTGGTATAATTCAGACTGAGTCTGAAGATCCCCGGAGCCAAGAGTTCCAATATCTGAGGTCAGCTCAAGCAAAAATTAAACTTGATTCTTCTCCGCCTTTTTGGTTTATTCTGGCCCTCAGGAGATTAGATGATGCTCCTACCACTGCACCGATGAGGGCAGATTTTCTTCACTTCCTCTACTGATGAAATGCTCGTATCCATTGGAAACTGCCTCCCTATTCAGATGTAAAGTTTTACCAGATACCTGGTGTCCTAGTTACTTTCCTATTGCGGTGACAAAACATGACAACCAGGGTAACTTATAAAAGAGAGTATTTAATTGAGGGGGGGCTCATGGTTCCAGAGGGTTAGCATCCATGACCATCGTAGTGGTGAGCATGGCAGCAGTAAGGCAGGCAGGCAGACAGGGTTGTAGGGTGCTGGTACAGTAGCTGGGGGCTTACATTTGATCCACAAGGCAGAAAGGGGGAGAGAGAGAGAGAGAGAGACAGAGACAGAGACAGAGACAGACAGAGACACAGAGAGACAGACAGACAGACAGACAGAGAGAGACAGACAGAGAGAGAGACAGAGAAACAGTAACCGGGAATGGCATGGGCTATTGAAACTGCAAAGTCCACACCCAAGTGACACACCTCACGTCCCTTTCAACAAGGCCACACCACTTAAGCTTTCCCAAGCAGTCCCATCAACTGGGGACCAAGTATTCAAATACACGAGCCTATGAGAGCCATTCACATTCAAACTACCACATGTGGGCATCCCTTAGCTGAGTTACATAATAGTGACAAATGAAATTACTCACCACAATAAGCAGTCTTGCCCAGCACCCTGCTTTTGAGTGTTGAAGCTTTCAAGGGGCATCTATGGCATGTCCTGATCTGTCAGAGTCTTGACTTTGGATTGGGATCCTTTCTATTACACTAAGCTTTAGAACCAGAAAACTGGACACTAGAATTGCATCACGGTACACTTGCATCCATGGGAATGTTCTTAAGTCACTAGCATTTTTTCTTGAAATAATGAACATAGGGAATGATCATCAAGGGACAGGGACTTGAATAGGCACGTCTCCAAAGAAGATATATAAATGGCCAACACACACATGAAGACAAGTCCAATATCACCAGTTATCAGGGAAAGGGAAATCAAAATCAGACTGAGGATGACTTTATGCTTACTAGGATGATGAAAATTAAAAACAACTAAGTAAGTATTGAAAAGGCCATTGAGAGTTGGGGACTCTCCTGCAATTACAGCTGGCAGGGCTGTAAAATGGGGTAGTCGCTGTGGAAAACACTTTGTTTCACAAAAAAAAGTTAAAGACTGCGTTTCGGCCTGATCTCACAACCCCACTTCAAGCTGTACAACCAAGAGAAGTGGAAAGGGACCCAAGCAGAAACCTACACACCATGTTGATGGCAGCCAAAACAAAACAAAACAAAACAATAAAACCCAGAAAGCTTGGTGGATGTGTACAGATGGGTTCTCAGCTCTAAAATGAACGAGGCTCTGACACATTGCTACAGCATGGACAGATCTTGAAGACATTACGCTAGAGAAAATAAGTCAGACGTGAGTCGACAAACCTTGTGTGAGTACCCTTACATGAAGTAATCAGAACAGGCAAACCGACAGAGACAGAAAGTAGGCAAGAGTTAATCAGGGGCCGAAGGGAGAAGAGGGAAGTGTTGCCCAACCCTAAAGGGAGCAGAACTTCTATTTGGGGTCATGAAAAACATTTAAACATAAATAGAAACAATGATTGCACAATACCGTGTCTGTAATTAATGCCTCTGAGCTTTCCATTTAAAATTTGTCGAAACAGCCAGTGTGGTGGCAGATGCCTGCAATCCTGTCTTGGGAGGTTGAAGTCGGAGGGCCGTGAGTTCTTGACTAGCCTGGGATACATAGTGAGACTCTGTCTCAAAAGTTATTTGAGATAAAAACGTAAACACATAAGAGATAAAAATAAACTCGCTAAAATGAAATGATGTTTCGCCACCATTAAGGACTCTTTCATGCAAGTGGTATAAAGGGGGAATGAGAAATAATGGGACAAGAAGGATTAAGTGAGGAGGGGAAGGGGAGGGCAGGGGAGAGGAGTGAGTATGGGAGGAGGAATAACTACCATAAAGAGCTTAGGTGGAAACCTGCTACTGTAGAAGTTTCCTAAAATACATGTGCATATATACACATATATGAAAACGAGTTGAAATTGAGTTGCCCTATAATGTGGGCACAATGTCCCTCACAGAGACCACAGACTAGCAAACAAATAAAAAGCCCAGTGCCAGGAGTGGGTTTCTTGTTTTGGAGTTGGTCTGTTAGGTCCTGTAGCCTCCCCAGTAGTCAAGCCACTGCAATTGGTTGTCCTCCAGAACGTGACAGTAAGGCCTTATTGCTGATGATACCACATACTCGAGTCATAGAACATGTAGACATCAAGCTGGTGCTAACATGGAAGCTTCATCGTACTGGGTAGATTTCATAGTGCTGGAAGGTTCTATGAATGCTACCAGCAGAGAAAAGTAATGTCAATCTTACCCGGCTTTGAACCCTGCAAACTACAATGATGACTGGTCAAGATATGCCCACTGCTCTAATAGTAGCATAAATGCTACGAGAATAGTTTTATTAGTCAGTGGTCTCTTAAAGGTGTAGAACTGATAGAATGAATGTGTGTGTGTGTGTGTGTGTGTGTGTGTGTGTGTGTGTGTCTGTCTGTCTGTCTGTCTAAAAGGAGACTTATTAGATTGCCTTACAGGATATGGTCTGGGTTGTCCAACTATAGCTGCCTCACACTGGAGAGGTCAAGAATCCAGGAGTTTCTCAGTTCTTCAGGCTAGATGTCTCAGTGGTTCCAATCTACTACTGATGACCTGGAGGACTGCTGGAGGGCTGTGGATCTTCAGTCTACATCAGAAGCCCAAAGGAGTTGGTTATAACATATTCGTGAAGGAATTGTCTTAGTTAGGGTTTCTATTGCTGTGAAGAGGCATCATGACCAGTGCAACTCTTATAGAGGGAAGCATTTAACTGGGGCTCACTTACAGTTCAGAGGTTTAGTCCATTGTCGTCATAGTAGAAGAAGCATGGTGGCATGCAGGCAGACATGGTGCTGCAGAGGCAGCTGAGAGTTCTACATCCGGATCCTCAGGCAGCAGGAAGAGAGAGCCACTGGGCCTGGCTTGAGCATTTGACACCTGAAAGCCCACCCCCAGTGACACACTTCCTCCAACAAGTCCACACCTACTCCAACAGGGTCACACCTCCTAATAGTGTCACTCTCTATGAGGCTATGGAGGCCATTTTCATTCAGACCACCACAGGAATGCTGCAAGAATAGAGCAGATTAACTTGCCAGTGACGGTGAGGGTAAGCAGGCCCAAAGCAATTTTCTTCTTCTATGCCTTTTTGGGTGGGCTGCCACCAGGAGGTACTGCCCACATTTAGGGTGGGTCTTTCTGCATGTGGTGCTTTGAGGGAGAATGGCCCCCAGAAGCTCATATATTCGAATGCTTAGTCACCAAGGAGTGGAATTGCTTGAGAAGGATTAGGATTAGGAGGTGTGGCCTTGTTGGAGGAAGTGGGTCACTGGGGGTGGGCTTTGGGGTTTCAAAAGCCCATGATAGGCCTAGTGTCTCTCTCTCTCTCTCTCTCTCTCTCTCTCTCTCTCTCTCTCTCTCTCTCTCTGGCTGCTTCCTGAGGATCAAGATGTAAAGCTTTCAGCTACTGCTCCAGCACCACACCTTTCTGCTTCCCACCAAGTTAATCATGGGCTTACTCCTAAAACTGTAAGCAAGCCCTCAATTAAATGCTTCTGTCTTAGTTTCCATTACTTCAATGAAACACCATGACCAAAAAGCAAGAAAGGGTTTATTTGACTTACACTTCCACATTCCTGTTCATCACTGAAGGAAGTCAGGGCAGGAACTCAAACAGGGCTGGATCCTGGAGGCAGGAGTTGATGCAGAGACCATGCAGGAGTGTTGCTAACTGGCTTGTTTCACATGGCTTGCTCAGCCTGGTTTCTTGTAGAATCCAGGACCACTAGCCAAGGGATGGCACCACCCACCATGGGCTGAGCCCTCCCTCATAAATCACTAATAGAGAAAATGACTTACAGCTGGATCTCATGGAGGCTTTTCCTCAACTGAGGCTCCTTCCTCTCACAACTCTAGCTTGTGTCAAGTTGACACACAAAATCAGCCAGCACAGCTTCCTTTTACAACTTGCCTTGGTCATGGTGTCTCTTCAGCAATAGAACAGTAACTAAGACACTGCTTAAAACAATCTAATCAAGAAAATTCCTGACAGGAGTGTTCAGAGGCTTGTGTTTTAGTAGATTCCAGATGCAGTCAAATTGACAGCCAAGATTAGCTATCGCCAATCCCAACCACTTTCTGATTGGATTTAAGGCCTGACCTGCAGGAAGGGACTCAAGTCTGGTACTGCTATCAGGACCAAAACCCTGTAGGTCATAGTGGTCATAGCCCTAGGAGAGAACCTATTGCTATAATTTTACTGTGTGGACACAAACCTTATGAAATCCCCAAACAATAAAACAGAGGGAGAAAAAGCTGAGAAACTATTACAAGGCAACTCAGGAACACTGACTGTATAATTAGATGGTTACAAAGTTAGCACTAGGCGGGAGAGATGTGATGTCTCAATGGTTAAGAACACTGGCTGCTCTTTCAGAGGATCCAGACTCAATTCCCAACATCCATATAGTGGCTTAGAGGGGAGCAAATGCCCACCTCTGGGCTCTACCTACACCAGGCACAAGTAAAACACCCATACACAAAAAAATAATAAAATAAAATATCTTTTTTTTTTTTGGTGGTGCTGGACACTAAACCAAAGCCTTTGCATATACTAAACATGTAGTACCACTGTGAAATCAACCATCTCCACCCTGGGTTGATTTATTAGGGGTGAGGTTATTGAGTTTATAATTTTAATGGTCAACCTTTATCTTTAAGTGATAGAGGCTGTCTACATATTGAACGGTAAGAGCATGGATCCCATTCAAAATAATACAGCGGCAGAATGAAGTTGTCCATATATTGGTCATTATGCGAGATGGGTAATGGTCATGGGAGGAGAAATACTATCCTCTCTGATTTTGTTTGTGTTGGAGACAGTCCATAATAAAAAGTGAATGCAAAGTTTCCAGTATTACGTTGTTGAGACTAAATAAAAAAAAGAGGCATTTTTACTTATAGCTTTCTGTTAAGGATAGCCGGATGTGGGTGGTATGCATCCCTCCAGCCTGGATGAGCAGAAGGCAGGATTCCTGAGAAACAGAAAAAAGAGCAGGTGCAGGGTGAAAAGATGGGGGAGGCAGCCTTGATGGTGTAATGATAGAGGTGAACACGCAGCTTGCTGTCAATATTCCTGCAAGGCTTGAAGGCTCCTAAGACAGATTTGAGCCCACTAGACATCCCTGGGTCTGACCCTCTTATGGTCACTTTGACATTTGTTGACTACTCAACTTTCTGTAGAGCAGTGGAGAGCCTGTCTGGGTTGCTATGGTTTGAATATGAAATGTGCCCCCTAAGCCAGGGTGTTAAGAACTTGGTTCCCAGTTTGTTGATAGCTCAACTTTCTGTAGACCAGTGGGGAGCCTGTCTGGATTGCTATGGTTTGGATGTGAAATGTGTCCCTAAGCCAGTGTGTTAAGAACTTGGTCCCCAGCCTGCGCCACTACCAGGATGTTCTAGAACCTTGAAGAAGTGGAGACTAGTTGGAAGAAGCTGTCAGTGGGGACATACCATTGAAGGGGACATTAGGCCCCTGGCTCCTTCATGTTTCCTTCAGCTGCCTGGCCACCATAGGGTGACTAGGCCTCCCCTCCGGAATGCTTCTATCATGATATACTGCCTCACTACAGGCCTAAAGCAATACGGCTCCACAGCCATGGCTGAATCCCCTGAAACGTTGAGAGAAAACAAACTTTTCATTCTCACAAGCTTGATTCTCTTACTTTGTCACTGCCACCGAAAGCTAGTACAGGTGCTAACTCGGTGGAGGCTTCTTGGGGAAGTCCTTGGCTTCTCATGTGGTGAATCAGATGTGCTCCACTTAGTCACAAAGAGGCCTACAGTTCTGAGTACTCTATGTGGAAGTCCAGAGGCAGCTGTCAGACATCTGCCTTCTGCCCCTGGGTGCGGACAAGAGTGAGTCTAAAGTCTTAGGAATGTCGTGAATTAAGTGGGCAGTTGCTATTTTTTGGCTTGCTTTCAAGAATTCCTCATGACTATATCCTTCCCACCTCCTACTTCCCAGTGGGGTGGGGAAGAGAGATAGATAGACAGATGGACAGAAAGATAGGTAGATAGAGAGGTAGATAGGTAGGTAGGTAGGTAAGTAGATAGATAGATAGATCTTTCCTAACAGTCCCACTTCCTGCTTCAACCTCTTCCCACATTTCATGCTAGCAGACCAGTGCATCCAATCCTTCCTCTACTGGGAGAGATCTTCCCCAGGGACCACTGTCCTTTCTTGGTAAAGCAGGGCCTGGCATATGGGAGAGGTCAGCTGGAGGATGCACAAGTCAGCTGCCTAATGTTAGTAACTACTTAAATGTTTGTCAGGAGCCTTTTATAGGCTTCCCCAAAAGGATGTGTGTGTGTGTGTGTGTGTGTGTGTGTGTGTGTGTGTGTGTGTGTGTGTGTAGATACTATGGCGGGCCAGCCTGGGGACCTTGCAGGGCAATGGAGAGTTAGTTGTTCAAGAGAAACATGAACAAAGGCCTGTGATGAGATGGTCCACTCAGCTCTCAAGCCATGCTGGGTCAAGACAGCCTCTATTTCTGTGAGGGTCTGCACGACCAACCACAGATCATTTCGGGCTAATTTTGGCCTTGGTTTGATTTTCTACTCACATACGTCCAACCTCAGATTCGAAAGCAATGGCAATGCTGTGATGCCACCAGAGGCCAATACGATGCGTAAAGACTTTTCCTGGGGACACACGAACAAACCCCCAGTAAGGCAGCAAAGACACACCAGAAATGATTCTACCTATGATTTGCTGGGTGAACACAAGAGTTTCTTGGGTTACTTCCAGGAGCACGGGGGAGGGGTTACTTACATGTTTATGGTGATCCAAAGGCAGTTCACCTCGGTAGGAGGGACCACTTACAATTGCTTGCACACACATCCCCCCCCCCCACACCCCATCCCACCCCACCCCTGAGCTGAGGACCGAACCCAGAGCCTTGCGCTTGTTAGGCAAGCGCTCTACCACTGAGCTAAATCCCCAACCCTGTTTGTACAACTTTCAAGCAGTTCTGCCAGCACATACTCACGTGTGCAAATTCACACATACCCACATATGCATGCACGCACACATGCTCACACGCCCTCCCCTCTAGCTATTGGTTACTGTTTGTATTGCCTTGGCAGTGGGTGGGTGGGTGGCAAGAAGCCGCTCACTGTGCCTCCTGGGATGGCTTCCTGAGTCGAATCAGCAGCTCCTCTCCCACTTGGAGTGTTTCGATTAGGAGGAAATAGCAACACCACCAGCAGTAGCCCGGAGAAGCCATCAGAGGAAAGACTGCAGGGTGATGTGGAGGGTGAAGGGATTCCTGGCTTTGTAGGGAGCAGGAAGAGTGTTGGACCCCATGCACACCACCTAGGATAGAGAACTCCTACTCTACACTAGGGGTTCTCTTCAGCCACCTATCTGGGTCCCCTCTATAGGCTGCAGAAGGAAATCCTCCTAGCATAATTCCCCCACCCCCTTTAAAAAACAAACAAACAAACAAACAACAACAACAACAACAAAAATGCAGGCTCTTATAATGTAGCCTGGACTTGCCTCAAATTCCTTGTGTAGCCCAGTCTTCTCCAGCGTAAGCTTTTCAGTTTCTTCCACCCCCCTAACATAAAAACAAAACACGTCATCTCTGCAAATGCCTGCAGCCCACAGCACACTCTCTGGTGCCTTACATTTCAGTCACCTTTCCACCCCCACCCCCCACCCCCCCCCCCCCCCCGCCCCCTGCTTCCCTGCCCAAGCCTGTATACCCTTTAACGAGCTACTACTGAATTCCGAAAGAGAAGACATCAACACGTGGGGGTGGAGACAGATCGCCTCACTGGCTCCAAAGCCGAGAGTTGCTAGGGAGGGACATCCTAATTATTCAAACGGCGGCAGGTTTCTTCGTCTTGTTCTAGATGATGGGCTCAGCATCCAGTGCTGGGCAGAGATGAAGCTTTCGATGTCTCAAGGTTGGTGTTCGCTGATGATAAGACGCTCAATAGGACCGGGAAGCCTGCGGGCATGTCCACGGGCATGTCCACGAGGGAATTTTCTGGTGTGTGGCTTGATGCATTGTCAGGGGAGTGGTTTGCAACAGCTTTGTTTCTTTCCTTGCTACCTGGGAGAAGGTGGCCCAAGCCCAAGCTGGCTGGGCCACAGTTTACTTAGAAGAGGACAGATTAGCTTGATATGACCCCAGCTCCAGTGCACATGGCCTTGAGTTGAGCTCCTTTATCAGAATCCCAGACCTCTGTCAGCTAGGCGTGGTGACGCACGCCTTTCGTCCCAGCTAAAGGCAGAGGAGGCAAGTAGATCTCCATGAGTTCAAGGCCAGCCTGGTCTACAAAGCAAGTTCCAGGGCAGCCAGGGCTACATAGATAAACCCTGTCTCAAAAAAACAAACACAAACCAAACCAAACAAACAACTCCTTCCCCACAAAAAAAAACCCCAAAACAAACCCAACAAGACAAAACAACCCCCCTAAAACAAACAAACAAAATCCCAGACCTCACTCCCCTTCCTCAGCGAAGCTAAACTTCCAGCCTGAAAAGCAAGGTGAGATCCCTCCTCACCTCGTCTCTCTCACTTGAATCTGTTGTATTTAGAGAGCTTTAGTGATGTTTAGCCAGACCCAGACTTGGACCACAGACACAAGCAGGGTAGGATAGTGTGGTGATACCTACTGTGAGCGTGGAAGAAAATGACACTCATAGGGACATATCTCCAAAGCAGCAGGCTTGGGAGGGAGCCACCTACAGAGGTAGGCTTCTCTGGAGAACTCCACAGAGCACCCTCGGATCAGCCAAGTTCAGGCTGCCTTTCTCCTCTGCTTCTTTCCCTGTGTGGGCTTTTCTACGCTATGTCTTCCTTTTTGTGTTCAGCTACTCCTCTCTGCCACGCCACGTGGGCTCAGTGCTGGGGTTCTCCAGCTCTCCGGGTGTTTCCTCAATCGCCCCCTTGGTCAGGGGTTTTTCACGTTGCTTGGATTCCTAGCCACCAAGAAGCTAGGAAAGTGCTGCTGTTTATTTCTAATCCGGCTTCTCCTCAAGGGGACTTCCAATTAGTGGAGAGCTAATCAGGTGTTTTGCATCTGAGTTCAGGAGAGATGTTAGTTAAGAGTCCTCCTTTTAGTGCTGACTCAGTCTTGTTTGGTATGGTACTAGTGGCCTTGGAGAATGACGAACTGGAAGATGTTCTTGTGTTCTTGTTCAGGAGCTGAACAAATTTGGTGTCTATTTTTCTTTGAGCATTTGTAAAATGTTCCAGTGCGAAGCCAGGTGTGGTGGCTCACACCTGTAACCCCGGGACTTGGGAACAGAGGGAGGAGGATTACTGCAAGTCTGAGGTCAGCTTGCTCCACATAGTGGGTCTCAGGCCAGCCAGGCCTACAGAGTGAGACCCTGTCCTGTTTCAAAACAGAACAAACAGAATTTCCCAGTGGAATCATCAGGGCTGTGTGTTCTCCCTTTGGGGAAGTATCTTTTATTTTAATCACAACTGCCTTGACCACCACCTCTCACAAAGGCGGTGGCTGAGTTACAGCTTCATACTGCCCATAGTTATCGGATCCTGCATCCTTCTTTATATGGGAGGCAGGGAGGCTTGTGGGTGGGGTCCAAGGTCACAGGCTCTTTATCAGCAGACGTGGAAGGAGCCTGTTGTCACTCAGGATGCTCGGTCTAGCTTTCTTTGCTACTGTCGCACAATGCTAGTGGCTTAAGAAGAAAAGATGCTGTTCAGTTTGTCAGACAGTTATCTTCATGTTCCCGCTCGCTCATCAGAAATAAGGTGCTCGCCCTTGTACAAGACCTGCTTAGGAAGATTCCTCGAAGTCCTTCCTAAGCCCAAGTGAAAACCAGAAAGGGCCGAGGGCAAAGGCAGAACTACTAATTCAGAGCCACGGGGCAGGAGGCCACAGCTCTGGCAACCAGATGTGCCAAGGAAGAGGCAACCTTAAGGCTGATGAGCCTGACCGCTGGTCACGAGGAGGAGACAGTAGGCCAAAGGATAATAGAGAAATTAGGTCCCTTTCCTACTGGTCAATTTAAGAAACGCCTTTATGTATTTATTTCGTTGATTTCTATTTTTTATGTGCATGTGTGCTTTGCCTGCATGAATGCCTGTGTAACTATGGGTGTGCCTCGAAGGTCAGGAAAGGATGTCGGATTCCCTGGAACTGGAGTTCAGGACGGTTGTGACCCACCCTGTGGGTCCCGGGAACTGAACTCGAATCCTCAGCAAGAAAATCAAATTCTCTTAACCGCCGACTGGGCCACCACTCCAACCCCTGAACTGATTTTATTGAAAAGAAATTTCTTTTGACTTGCAGCGATGTGTGGTGCATGCCTGTAACCCTTAGGAGGTGGGAAGATCAGGAGTTCCAGGTCATCCTCCTTGCTTCAAAGTGAGTTCAAGGCCAGCCTAGGTCTGTGTAAGTCAGAGGTTAAACAAAGCAAAATGTAGAGCAAGCAGTACGGCGCTAGAGGGCGCTCTGGCCCCGGAGCTGAAAGGCTACAAAGCAACTCTGGGGCATCGCTCCTTTGATGGTGGCTTCTTGTGTCCCTCTTACACTTCCCACGCTCCACTGCGGCTTCAGAAAAGCAGTTTCCAGCCAAGCCCCTTCCCATCACAGCCCCTTCTTTCCTTTTTATTTATTCACGGGCTTTCTCATGTGTACGTGCTAACCTCTGACCCAGGACTTAAGAGACCAGGCGATCTTCTAGAAGGTCGTGAGGCCCCCAGGACACTTACGCACGTAATACACGTCTCCGTTTGCCATATTTTATGGCTCAGATGAGGGAGATGTCTGGGTTCAGGCAGCTGTCCGGGCCCCAGAACTGGAAGGCAGGTTTCTGCGATGCTTTTTACAGTCCCTCTAAGTCTGCCATGGCCCCATGCAGGTTATCGTTTTATACAGGCAACTCCAGTCACCCTTTTTTCAAAGTGATTTGTGAAGTCCACAGACATAGAAAGTGGATTTGAACCCAGGATCTTTCTGTCTATAAACGCCTGGAATTAACACTTTGCCATCGGCTTGGAGACCTATGCCATCACCAACAGTGCTGGTTATGTTAGATGACAGGAAGCTGGAAGGAGGAATGCTAGGATTCAGGGCGAAGAGTCAGATGAACAGAAGGCAAAGGCAGCCACACTGAAGCCTCACCAGGCTCCTGGGCAGAGGACCAGTGCCATTACCCAGACAAGGAGCCCATTCTAGGCACCTGTGTAGAATTGAATGTTCAAAGTCACGTGTTCATGTCTTAAATCCCAATGTGATAATATTGAGAGGGATGACCTTTGGAGAGTAGTAGATTTAGAAGGTCATCAGGTCACCCCACAGGGGGATTAGTCTCTTTATAAGATGATGAAGAGACGCCAGAGCTTACATCCTCTGTCTGCTGAGGGAGGACCCAGCAGGAGGGTAACCATCCAATAATTAATTAGTAAGAGAGCCTTCAGTGGGCACCACAGCAGCTGGCACCTTCATCTGAGACATTCTAGTCTCCAGACTTGGGGAAAAAGAAATCAATGTCTGGTGTTCAAGCTCCAGTTGCGGTATTTTGTCCTAGCGAGCAAGCTAATACTGTTCCTTCGTCCACGGCTTCCCTTGCCGTTCGTTCTCTGGGGGTTGTTTAACTCCAGTCTGTAACTCAGGAGGAAGATCAGGGGTTTAAGGTCAGCTTCAGTTGCACTGCGGTTCAGGGCCAGTCTCTGGGCTCCAGGAGATCCTATCTTGTAAGTGGAGGTGGAGCTTTCTGTCCTGTATCCCTGATGATACTCAGCGGTGGCTTCCCAAATTATTACTCAGAGGCTTATATTAATTGCAAATGCTTGGCTGATGGCTCAGGCTTATTACTAGCTAGCTCTTACATTTAAATTAACCCATATTTCTTATCTATGCTTTGCCACGTGGTTTGTGCCTTGTTACCTCATTTTCTACAGGTCTTGCTTCCCTGGCGCCTGGCTGGCTTCTGCCCCGACTCCACCCTTCTTCATCTGCGTCTTCAGTTTGATTGTACTGCCTAATCTTATTCTGCCTCGCCATTGGCCAAACAGCTTTATTATCAACCAATGAGAACAACACATATTCACAGCGTACAGGATCCCACAGCACTATCTCAAGAAACCAAAACAACAAAACCCCTTCCCAGCTAAAGATTTCACAGGCTCCTTGCTACTATTCAGCATTCCATAATGTAGAACTCACTGGAGTGGTGGTTAAGTCTGTGTCTTCATACTAAGGAAGGTATGGAGATATTTGACCTTGGGTTTTAGCCATGGGTGGACTAACCCCACACCCTCCACTCACATCTCATTTTCCTTCTGTGTGAAATGAGGGTAATGTTGACTTGAGGGGTTGGGGTGCCCCTGTGAGGGCTCTGTCAGCTTCAAGACTTTCACAGTGTGGGGGCTGGAGGACTTCAGCAAAGGCTCCTTTCTTTTCTCGGTTACACGTGGTGTCACGATGCCACAGCCATGATTATAGTTTGCATCATGTTTAAAAAGAAGGCAGAGAGAAACGAATTTGCCTCTGAGCGGTAGCAGCAACCCCTAAACGGATGCCCATTGACCTCAGGTAGGTGCTGTGAGAGCCACAGAGAGGGACCAAACACATGCTCCCTGTCCCTAGGAACAGTTCTATGATATCATGAAATACATGTTTGTCTTTGTCCAGTGTCCTATCATACAGTTCCTTAAACCCCTGGACTCTAGGAATAATAAATTAGTATGCAAGACACTATTGGCTTGATTAAGGCTCATTCCACAAATGGAATGCGTGCCTGGTGCTGTTAACTGGGCCCAGAACCTGTGGCTGAGTAGGTCATAGGACCTAGGGGAAAACTTACTATTTTACTATCCTGTTAAACGAACATAGTATTAAAACTGCCCCTAAATATGAATAGATTTATACCATAGATTAGGACAGCTTCTCACCAGAGAAGCTTCTTTTTGCAGTGGATGGTGATTGACACAGAGCTATACAACTGGTCAGTGGGCAGAGAATAAGAGATTGTAGCTCAGGTGTGGAGGTGTGCATTTTTAATCCCAGCACTCCAGGGGTAGAAGCAGGCAGATCTCCATGTGTTCATGGCCAACCTGGTCTACATAGTGTTATCTGCAGGCCAACCAAGACTGCATAGGGAGACTTTGTCTCAAAAACAGCAGCAGCAGCAGCAACAACAACAACAACAAGAAGATTGGATGGACAGACAGACAGGTAATAGAGATTGAAGAGTGCTTGGCCCTAAGGCTCAGGGATCATCATGGAGAGAGGGTGGGAAGACCGAAAGAGCCAGACATAGGGGACAACTGCTGTGAAACAGCATTTTCTGGACATCACAGACCTATGCACATACTGGTAGTACTCTGTGGGTTTAAAAAAGGAAACAGAAATTTGAGAGGGAAAGTAGTGGTGGGGATATGGGGGGACTTGGAGGGGAGGGGCTGGTGGTGGGTTTGATCAAAAACATATTATATGCATATGTAAAGTAAAAAAAAAAAACTATTAGCTCAGTCAGGGGATGTCCCTAGATAGCTTTCGGATGGGGTCACTCGCAAGACTCGGACATGATCAGAAGGCCAAGACTTCCAGCTCCATCTTCAACTTTCAGGGAAGGGACAAAGGCTAGAGATTTACTTGACTATCAACGGCCTACACTGTAATCCATCATGCCTAGGTAAGGAAGCCTCCACAGCCTCCCAAAAGGACAGAAGGGAGGGGAAGGAGAATCCTGGTAGCTGAACATGTCGTCATCGTGCCTGGAAGGTGGCACGACCAGATGCTGTGTGACTCCCTGGGGAGATGTGAACATCTGTTCACAAATGGCAGGCCACAGGAACGATTCCACCTATGTCTACCCTCACAAAGCAATGGGTTTCTTAAGGTTACTTACAGGAGCATGGATGACTCCAAGGCAAGTGTGTCACCGAAAAGCCCGTCCCCGTATGATGACTCATGAAGGCTCCATCCCTTGAGATCCGTGAATAACTTGCAGGCTGCTCTACCAGACACTTCCCTCTCCCAAGCAACTGCTTACTGATTAGATAACCTTGGGGGAGGGGCTGCCTTTGTCTCGTGACTTTCTAACTTCTTAGTCTTTTGAAACTTCCTGAGTCCAGTAAGTTTAATTGATTTTCTGAGTTATATGAACCTCCCTTCTCCCTTCAACAGAGAATGTTTCAACTGGAGGCAAAGAGTTACACAACACTAGAAAGGTGGGACATTTTCTCCCATGCCTGGCCCCGGGCATCTTCCAGTCGGGTTGTTTACTGCAGAGTTGGAATGTTCTTCATAATGAACCAGGGAGTGTAATTGAGGCTCTTTCCTGAGATCTAGGAACTGCTATGGGCAAAGTATTCAAGCCGGAGGAGCAGAGTTGTGGGAATTCAACGGATAACCAGCACTTCCAAACACACAGGACACTGTCTCCTCTTGTGACTGGCATCTGAAAGCTGTGACTACAGCCCCGAGTCAGCAGGTCTGACACTGTCTGTAGGGAGGCAGGGTCAGACTAGATCCTGGAGAGTCTATGCAGTGGGATCATTTGGCTTTTGTGAGAAATCTTCACTTCCACATCTGATGTGAGAAGTGTTGGCTTGACCAGGTCTGTGAGGGGGTCTTTCTCTCTCAACACCTCTTTTAGACAGGGTCATATGGCCCAGGCTGCACATGCTGTGCTGTGTAGCCCAAGATAACTTAAACTCCTGATCTTCCTGCTTCCACCTCCTGAGTACTGGGAGAACCCACGTCAGCCACCATGCCAGCTTCTTACAGCCATTAAAACTTCTTTTACACTTATTTATTTTATGCATGTAAACACATGTTACGGTGCTCACGTAGAGGGAAGAGGACGTTTTGTGGGAATCTGTTCTCTCCTTCCACCACGTGGGTTCTAGGGATGGAATTCAGGTCATTAGATTTGGCAATGAGTACCTTTATCTGCTTGGCCATCTCAACCCCTACATTCTTTTATATTCAATTAAAAGACGTGATATGAATGAGTTCCTGCTCTGAAAGAGGCAGAAATCACCATAGGCAAAAATGGGTCTGCAAGAAACAGAACTCAGCAGGGAATTTGTAAAAAAGCTATAAAATGGCCATGCTCAGTGTCCTTGGAGGAGAGAAGCTAACTGAAGACCCAAGGGCTACTTAATGGAACTGCCAAGGCTGGGGCCTCAGGCCCAGGGCCCTCTTCATTGTGGTTGAAGGCTTGTTAGCAATTATCTTTACCTCCCAAACCTCCCCAAGTGCCTTATCCTTAGGGGTGGCTGTCTTAGCCAGTGTTCTGTTGCTGTGAAGAGACATCATGACCACAGCAACTCTTATAAAAGAAAGCATTTAGTTGAGGCTCACTTACTGTTTCAGAGTCCATTATCATTGTGGCAGGAAGCACAGCATCAGGCAGGCAGACATGATGATGGAGAAGTAGCTGAGAGCTCTACATCTGGATCCGCAGGCAGCAGGAAGAGAGAGTGACACTGGGCCCGACTTGGGCTTCTGAAACCTCAAAGCCCACTCCCAGTGACGTACCCCCTCCAACAAGGCTATACCTCCTCCATCAAGGCCACACCCCCTAATCCTTCTCAAGCAGTCCCACTCTCTGATGACTAATCATTCCAATATATGAGCCTATGGGGCCATTCTTCTTCAAAACACCACAGTAGCTGTTTTTGTGCAAGGGACTATGGGGCTTCTGATGAGGACCCAAGAGGGTCCAAGCTTAGATGTCTCCAGTCTTTCAGTTCCTTTGTAGACATTAGACGCCCTTCCTCCCTACTTCTTTTTAAAATGGAGACAGGGTCTTATCTACAGATCCATAGCTGAGGATGGCCTTGAACATCTGTCTGATCCTCCTAGCCTCACCTCCTGAGTACTGGGATTACGAGCTTACAAAGTCCCACCACATTCAGGTTTTGTGTGATGCCTGTGATTTATTTTTTTTATTTTTTAGTTTCTACATTTATTTTATTTTATTTTTTTCTGTTATCAGTTTGATACAGTACAAATTCTTATCCTAATAGTGAAATGTTTCACTGAAGCTTGCCCAGTGATTGAGTGAAACCAAAACTTATTATAAGCCACAGTCGTCCTAGGGTCCCCCCTGCTATGTAGCCTCCCTGGTTCTGTGGGTTGCAGTCTGACTGTTCTTTGCTTCATATCTAGTATTCACTTATAAGTGAGTACATACCATGTCTGTCCTTCTGGGTTTGGGTTACCTCACTCAGGATGATATTTTCTAGTTCCATTCATTTGCCTGCAAATTTCATGTCATTGTTTTTCTTTGCTGAGTAGTACTCCATTGTGTATATGTACCACATTTTCTTTATTCATTCTTTGGTTGAGGGGCATCTAGGTTGTTTCCAGGTTCTGGCTATTACGAATAGTGCTGCTATGAACATAGTTGAGCATGTAATGCTTGTGATTTAACGTAGAACTTAGTACATAGTAGGTAAGTTGTCTCCCAACTATGCTGCATTCCAACCAACCCCCCATCTCCTCGTGTTTTTTTTTTTTTTTTTTAATCTTTTTTCACTTTTTGAGATAGAATCTCACATTGTCTGGCCCAGCCTGGGCCTCAAACTCTCGGTAACTATGCCTGGCCTCAACTTTGCTGTAATCCTCTTGCCTTAGATTCTCCAGTATTAGGACTATGCGAGCTAACCACGCCCCGCTCAAGCCTTCTGTTTTGTTGGAGACAGGGTCCTGCTGTGTAGCATAGGCTAGGACGCTGGATCCTCCTGCCTCAGCCTCCTCCCAATTGCTGGGACAAGTGTGTGGTACCATACCTGGCTTGAATGTTGAGCTGTATAAGCAGGGCCCTCCCTGGAATCTTGGTTCTGGGAAATCTAGGGTCACTAGTGGAACCAAACGAGGCAAAAGCAAGACTCCTTTCAAAACGCTTCTCCCAAAGGGAGGAAGGTGGCCCAGTGTGTTCTCAAGCGTGGAGAGAGACAGACTCGCATTTATTCAACAGTATTACCTCAGCGGTGTGATCTTGTGCTTTTCTGAACTTCAGTTTTCTGCTATTTATGGTTGTTGTTGTTGTTTGCTTGCTTTGTTTTGTGGAGATGGAGTCCCACTAGGTCGCCTGGGCTGTCCTGTCACGCGTGATTCTCCTAGGGTTTCAGCCTCCCCAGTGCTGGGGTTACTGGCGTTCCCTGCCACGTGGAGATTGACACAGACTCTCCATCCTGTTAGACATGACGATCCTCCTTGACTTTTCCCGTCCCCTCCTACCAGACAAAGTGCTGGTTGGAGTAGACTCCAATTCGAGGACTGTTGGGGAAACGTCTTGGACCAACTGTCCAGTCCTTCCCAGCCCATCCTCTACAATCATCAGATTTATATTCAGTTCCCAGCTGGCTGGCTCGTTCCCTCTTACTCTTCCACCAGGAATGTGCATTGTTCAGCCACTGCTCTGACTCCTACCGCACAGTGAAAACTAAAGAAACGTTAAGAGGGGCAAAGGATCAGCCCACCCTTTCTTTCTTCTTAGAGGAAAGGCTAGGGATCGAGGGATCACATCCTAATATAGAAAGCAGGCCGTCTAGGGCGCGGAGAACGCTGTCACCAAATCGGAGAGCTTCTCCCCCGTCACCCCTATATAGTTCTTCCCAGTGCCTCGGGGAGGGACCCCGCAACCCAAGGGGCCAACTCTGGGGTTCCCGCACTGGAGAGGGCAGAAACGGTCTAGGTCAGCAACTGGGAACCACTTGCAGGCAGCGGGCCGGAGCTGGGTGGGGCCGGGCGGACCGCAAGGCTCAGGAGGCGTGGAGCCCAGGCGGAAGGGGCGGGCCGGGCACGAGAAGGGCTGGGCCGAGGTGTCGCGGGGCGGCTGGAGGGTCGTGGGTGGCACGGAGGAGACATGTCGGGGGGCAGCAGCTGCAGCCAGACTCCCAGCCGGGCCATCCCCACTCGCCGCGTAGCCCTCGGTGACGGCGTGCAGCTCCCGCCTGGGGACTACAGCACCACCCCGGGCGGCACGCTCTTCAGCACCACCCCGGGAGGTAAGGCGCGGGCCGGGGTCCCAGGCGACCTCCGGGGCAGGAGGGCACGCGGGCATCCGGGATCGATCGCACGTGCGACGGGGGTGGCGGCGCGCTCAGGGGTTCCGTAGCTGGATAGAACGGACGAGGGGCTTCGGGAAGGCTCAGGAGGGTCACCACCGTCCGGGTTGCCCGCCTTCTGGGTGTAGCGGAGCGTGGTCTGGAGACGGGGCTGCACACTGCCCGCTTTAGCTTTTTGCTAGGAGAGACAGCAGAGTGCCCGAGTACACAGATAGGCACTCTGCCAGGATCACCATGTGCTCAAGTGCGGCCTCTGTGGGTGTCAGGGCAGTCCTAGGGTGGGACAGGATGGGGGGGTCTGGGTGGCCCTCGGAGCAGGGTAAGGGCCTGGCCTGGAGATTAAGTTTAGGTGATCTCCCTGGTAATAAATGACTCCTGCACACTTTTTTTTTTTAACCTTCCGGGGCAACCCTCGTTTTGCGTTGGACACTTGCTCATTAATGGAAGCTGGGCGTTGAGGGTGCTCCGTGCCCCAGAATCCCGTCTGGGCTACCTGTGGCATGCAGCCGATTTACAGAGTGAGGTCTCTGGGCAGGGGCCTGGCGCCGCGTCCGTCCGGGGTTGTGCAGAACAACACGTTCCTCGGGTCTAGGGGGCAGGGCACAGTGCTGAGTTCGCCCAAGTGGAGGAGGAAGAGGAAGCTGAGTTGGCGCGGGAGGGGGCCGGCCTCCGGGAACCGGGCATTCCCAGCTTGCCCCGGAGCCCTAGTAGAGGCGCTGATGAAACCTACAGGCCCGTTTGCATGATGAAATCCTCGTGGCTCACTACTTCCCTCCCATCCCCGAGCTGCTCCCACCCACTTTGCGCTTCTTCCCTCCCCGGTCTCCTCCCCTAAGCTTCTCCTCTTACAACTCAACAAAAACGGGAGAGTTTCTGGCGCTAAGCTGAACCTTGGGCTACTGCCGGCGCGGCCAGGCCACGTGCCTATTTTCTCGGGCAGCTGTCCCTACACCAGGGTGCCCAGCCAGATCCCAGAACCAAGGCACCCACGAAGGGATCTTGGAGATTTGTGCCTCTGGGGCTTCCGAACACAGCACCAAGGCCCCGCTCCTCGAGCATGTGTCTGTTAATGCATTGTCATGCTGCGCTCCTAGACGCTGCAAGAAATAGCAACCAGGTAGAGTTTGGGGAAGGCGTTCTCCCTTTCATTAGAAATGGCCCAAGGAGAAGTTCTCTGCAGGCTTCTGGCCTCCTTTTCCCCGAGTTCTCCATCCCTTCCTGGCCTCTTCTAGTTCACCCTCTTGCACTGTTTCTTTGTCTTTTTGCAGAACTTTGTGTTGAGCACAAACTTCGCAGACAGTTGAGTCCTTTTAGGTGAGGTGTGAATCTGTTTTTAATTTTTTAACTAGGCACGGAGGCAGGCCTAAAGGCTCAGGGAAACTTTTTTTCTTGTCCTTCTGCCCTCCGTTTTCTGGATGGACAGGTTAGCCGAGTCTCAATAGCCAACAGTACTGTTTGTAAGGAAAGATCCACTTCTCACTGTGGACTGGGAAGTGTCAAGGTTGGCAAACTGTGACGTCCCCAAAGCCAGCTGGCTCTTCTCAGGGTTCTTTTGCGGGGTGCACAAGTCCATAGCTTGAGGAAAAAACTGCTCATTTCTGCCAAAGCCAACAAGCCTGTTCTTGAGCTTGAGTTGGATCTTCTTTCAAAGGCCATTCCTTCCAGGCCACCTCTGCTAGAGCGTGGAAGATTGACCCATTGGCTCCAGAGTGTTTCTCGTTACTTAGGACCCCCCCCCCCCCATTAAATACGGAGTTGGAGTTCAGAGGTCTACAGCGTGAGATCCAGGACAGCTAGGGCCACACAAAGATTCACCTGCCTTTCTAGTGCGGGGACTAACGGAGGGACTGGCCATCCAGTCTTTCTTACTGTCTTGGCTGTTGAAAACCTTTTGGATTATAATGGCTCTGACCTATTCTTCCTTGCAAATCCATCTAACGTTTGAATTTTCCTGCATATATCAGGGGCTGGCTAGGAGATAATAAAGGTCAAGTTAATCGCCTTGAGATTTGCTCTGTCCTCCGGATGTGTAGGAGTATATAGCCGATAAGCTTGGAGCAGGACTGAGACATTTGCCTTACTGTTTTATTCAGGAGTCTCGGGAAGTAGAGATTCCATCCACGCATAAAGTCAGGCTTTCCTACCCACCTTGGCTTGTGACTGACTTGTCAGGGCAGTAAGTCCCTCCAGCTGAGGTGGCTTTGAAGCAGTTGTCTCTGGAGGCAAGGACACAGCAGGTGGCCCAGACCATCTCCCTTCCCAAGGACTCCAGTGGTCGGTGGTCATTAACCCTCAGCTGGCTGACCCCACTGGTCTGCCGTCAGGTCTTAGGTATCCAGAGAACCTAAGACATTTCCGAAGGGAGTGTCCAACATTAATATTTGAACCTGCGAGTCTTGAAGATGTTCAGCAATCCCATAAACAGAATCTTCTAGTGAGTGCCCAGGATGGATGTTTGACCTCTAACCTACAGAAGTTGTTGGGGTGCTCATACCGGTTAGTACCTGGGCGAGGTTAATCAGACAAGCAGGTAGGGTGGCAGATGGTCATGACATTGTTTCCTTAAGCCAACAAAAGTGCTGCATGTGCATATAGTAGCACACACCTTTAATCTCAGCACTCAGGAGGCAGAGGCAAGTGGATCTCTGTGAGTTCGAAGCCAGCCTGGTCTACATAGTGAGTTCCAGGTCAGTCAGAGCTACACAGTGAGACCCTATCTTAAAAAAAAAAAAAAGTCTGTCTAGGAAGTTTGACCTTAAAGTGGCTGCCAAGTGTTTTAGCCCTGGTAGTGCTGGGAAGAGGGGGAGGTGGCTTGGCACTGAGTCTTGATGCCCTCGTGTCTTGATGCCCTGCGGTCTTAGTCACATAGAGGGGAGACGTCACCGTTGAGGATTAAGGGCAGAGTGAGAGGGGATGATATCCAGGAAGTAAAGGAGATAGAGAAGTGGTCCTCAGCACACACTCGTCATGGCTTCCTTTTAAAGTGTTTGAAACATTATACGTTAGGTTCCAGAACATACTGCTGAGTTTGGAGGAGGCCAGGGTAGAGCACTCCAAACTCCCCTCGGATCCTATCGGGTTTTTTTGGTTTTCCGAGACAGGGTTTCTCTGTGTAGCTTTGCGCCTTTCCTGGAACTCGCTTTGGAGACCAGGCTGGCCTCGAACTCACAGAGATCCGCCTGGCTCTGCCTCCCGAGTGCTGGGATTAAAGGCGTGCGCCACCACCGCCCGGCTCCTATCGGGTTTTAAGACGCTCAAGAGGCTCGCACTCCATCCAGACTCGGAAGATGGTCTGACTTGGAGGGCTGGCATGGCTCGCTAGACCGGTGAAGATTTAGCTGAAATAGAATACAAACGTGGGCCTGAAGAGAAGATGGCTCAGGGGTTAAAAAGTGCTTGCTGCTCTTGGAACGGACTGCCCTTTGGCACCTACAGGGTACTCCAGGACCCCTGACCACCGTGATTCTAGCTGGAGGCATGCCCTCTTCTGGCTTCCACAGGAACCTTCCCCCAAATAAAAACAAAAGCTCAGAGGCTTGGAGGTAAACTCAGGGACAGTGTCACTGCTAGCTGTGAGTGAGGCCTTAAGTTCTGTATCTAACATCCCAAGGGAGGGGGAGGGTAGGAGGAACGCAGCGGGGTGAGTATCCAGTGTGAGACGGAATGGATATGTTGGGAGTTAGGGGGGATAGATGTTTGGCACAGACTCTCAGTTGTGAGAGCGACAAGTTCCAGGGATGTGGTCATCAGTGGCTATAATTAACCCTGCAGTGTTTACTAGAAATTAGCTAAGAGCAACCTTAGCCGTATCCTTACTTACACAAACACACACATCCGTGACATATGCTAATTTATTTGTGGGAGTTATGGCATGTTTCCTAGAGTGATACCAGATCCTTTCGTATACTTTGACTAGGTACTTCTCCCTGTCTCCCTCTCCTCTCCCATCTCTTCCACTCCCCCCCTCTTTCTTTCTCCCTCCTCTTAAGATAGGATCTTACTGTATCGCCCAGGCTGGCCTCAAACTGTTGATCCTCCTGCCTCAGTCTCCCGAGGGCTGAGATTATGTGCCATCCAGCTTGAATGTATGTAATTTTTATTTGCTGGTTGTCTTTAATAATTCAGTAAGGCTCGAGGGGGACATGTTTCTAAGAATCCAAGGCACATCTCTAGAATGAAGTGATGTGACAGATCTCCCACCCTCCAGCCCTAGAGCCCATAGTAATTCTACCTTGTAGTTTTGTAGATTGACCCAAGGGCCACAGAACATGTTTGCTATCCAAAAGAAAACTCTTCTCCTTGATAAATGACAGTCTAATTAGGTGAGCTTCTAGATTTCAGTGGCCTTTGGAGGTTGCATTTTTTTTTTCAATATCCTCCCAAAGTGGCAGGTATTCATTATTTGAAAGATGAGTTTGTTTCTCCTCTATCATAACAGCAAAAGTCATTACCCATTTTGGTGACGGGAGGCAGGTATGGGTGGTGATGTTTTTCATCTCATTTATGGGTGTCAAGTACTGAAACATTTTTCCAAGTGAGCCCTTATGTGATGTTCTCGGAGATGAATTAGAAGGGAATAACAATATTGAAAAGGATTGCTCAGGGTGACAGTTTCTTTTTTTTCCTCCTCTTAATGTTCATTTGTGCGTACGCATCCCCATATGTTCAGGCACACAAACAAAAACATCCGTTACTTGCTGGTCCGATTCTTCCCGCCAGCTGTCTTTCTCCGTGGTGAATCACAGCCATGAGTCTGTTGACAGGCTCGTTCCTCGGGTTAGACAGGATGTTCTTCCAGAGCAGTCCGTGTGTCCCCGGGATCCAATGCCAGGTTCGGTGTTCAGGAGGTGTGACAAGTTGTGCTTGGGCGTGGCTTTAGTGGTACAGTCCTCACCTAGCATGGGTGATGCCCTGGGCTGATCTTTGACCTAGAAAAAAGACGACAGTGCAGGAGACAGAAAGAAGCCTAGGACAGAAATGAAGCGTTTCCCTTAGGGATGTCTAGGTTCTTTTCCCCCCAGGCCTGGGTCTCCACTGGGTCTCCAGGGTGGAGATGGCTGTACTGGGTAGCCACTGACTTTTTACAAGCCGTCCCCAAACTCAGTAACTTAAACAACAGTTTATTGCTCATGTCTGTTCTTTGTGGGTTTTGGTAGAGGTGATGCAGCCGCAGCTGGATCGCCCTGGGCTGCAAGGTCCAAGGTGGCCTTATCCACGTGTGGGAGGCCTTGCCCTTGGTGGGAGGCTGGGATTGCCCTCTTGGGGCTCAAATCATTTAGTTTAGCTTGAACTTAGGAACACAACAGATAATAGCAAGGCCACCTAGGGCATAGGCGTGGAAGCCTTGTCACATCTCTTAAAAAGTACTCTTGTTCTTGGAGGCAGGCCAGCTTCAAGAGAGGATGGCCTTTTTGATTTTGAGACAGGATCTCCTTGTAGCCCGGCCAGATGGCCTCAAATTTGAGGATGGCCTTAAACTCCTGGTCATTCTACCACTACTTCTCAAGTGTATGAACCACTTTTTTCCCCCCTGCTTCCTCTGAACGTCAGGTTCTAGGAACATTATTTTGCAGAGCTCATACTCACTGCCCAACTCACCACTCCCATTAAAACTTGAAAGGCCTGGGTTTTCTGGGCACTAGCAATTGGCTTGCGTCCGATGTGCCCAGCAGTCCAAAGTGAGGATGAGAATACAGGAGGTTATAGTCTGTTTAGAGCTTTGGTTTGGCAAACATACAGTGGGAAGGTTAAAGAGCAGTTTTCTTAGCTGGCTGTGGTGTCACATGCCTGTGATACCAGTACTCTGGAGACGGAGACGGGAGGATCAGATGTTCAAGGCCAGTGTGGGTGGTCTCAATGAGAATGGCCCCCATAGACTCATGTATTTGATTGATTGGTCCCTAGTTGGTGGAACTGTTTGGGAAGGATCAGGAGGTGTGGTCTTGTTGGGGGAGATGTGTCACTGGGGGTAGGCTTTGAGGCTTCTAAAGCCCATGCCATTCCCAGTTAGCTCTTACTGTCTCATACTGGTAGATAAGTACGAAAACTCTCAGCTACTGCTCCATCCAGCACCATGCCTACCTACCTGTCACCATACTTCCAGCCGTGATGGAAGGACTCTAAGCCCCAAATTAAATGCTTGATAAGTTATCTTGGTTGTGGTGTCTCTAGAAAAGTAGCTAAGCCAGTCAGTCAGCCTCAGCCACATACTGACTGAGTTGGAGGGTGGACTGGGCTACATGAGACCCTGTCACAAAACAAACAGATGAACAAAACAGACGTCCTTATTTAACGAGAATGTGGGCTTGGCTTGGAGCCGTACCTCAGTAGAAGAACAAGTGTGTATGAAGCCCTGGGTTTAATCCCAGGCACCGAAAAAGGGAAATTCCAACCAGTCTGTGTTAGCTCGCTACAGCTGCCATGTGAAAATACTGCCAACGAGGTGACTTGAAGGGCAGTGAGACTTCTGTTTTCTCACTGTTGGTCACTGCTAGTCTAAGATGATAGTGAGGTCACTTTTTCGGAGGCCTTTCTTCTAGGCCTGCAGATGGCTGCCTTCTCTCTTATCGTCTTGGAGTCTTCCATCTGTGGGAGTGCATAGATTTCCACTTCTTCCAGTGAGACTGGATCCGGATCCACTCCAAGGGCCTCATATTGACCCTCCTCAGAAAGATCCCTCCAAAGGCCATATTCTGAGGTGCGTGCTGGGCTTAGGCTTTTTTTTTTTTTTTTTTTCTGGAGCTGAGGACCGAACCCAAACCCAGCTCTACCACTGAGCTAAATCCCCAACCCCTTAGGGCTTAGGCTTCAACACATGGGTTTGGAGGAATACAGTAGAGTCCCTAACAGCTCCCACCCGTTCCCACCGGGGCAGCAGCATTTGCTGTTTGCTTTGGGAGACCCTAGAAGGGCAGGACACTCGCTCTGGGTAATGACTTGTGGCAGCCACACTCTGCACAGGCACATTTTGAACTGTTTGAGGAGAGGTCAGGAAAGAGGAAGGTATTTGACCGGCCTTAGAGTCAATTCAACCATTCTGTTCTAAAGGTCTTTGTGAAAGCCTTATCCTTGTCAGAGCCCCCAGCTGACTTCCCGTGTTCAGTATCTGGTAGCTTCATTAGATACCTGACCTCTGAGAAATATCACTATTTGGTTCTCTTTTTTTGGCCTTGAAAACTCACTTGGTAGCCCAGGCTGGCCTCGAACTCACAGAGATCCGCCTGGCTCTGCCTCCCGAGTGCTGGGATTAAAGGCGTGTGCCACCACCGCCCGGCAAAGCTCTCTTTTAAAAACCACGCAAAGCAGGCAGCTGTGGCGCACGCCTTTAATCCCAGCACTTGGGTGGCAGAGGCAGGTGGATCTCTGTGAGTTCGAGGCCAGACTGATCTACAGAGTGAGATCCAGGACAGGCACCAAAACTACACAGAGAAACCCTGTCTTGAAAAAACAAAAAACAACAACAAAAAATAAGCCGGGCGTTGGTGGCGCACGGCTTTAATCCCAGCACTCGGGAGGCAGAGCCAGGCGGATCTCTGTGAGTTCAAGGCCAGCCTGGGCTACCAAGTGAGTTCCAGGAAAAGGCGCAAAGCTACACAGAGAAACCCTGTCTCGAAAAACCAAAAAAAAAAAAAAAAAAAAAAAAAAAAAAAAAAAAAAACCACGCAAAGCATTTGACACTTAGGCTGTTGCGTTCTGTCTAAGCACCGGCATTGTGTCTCCTGCCTTTGCTATGAAAGCTCCCCTCCCCCCACTGCCCTTCCCTGGGGTGTTGTCGTGGGAATACTATCCTGTACTTCCCCTAAACCTCCAGTCTTGTGTTCCAGGGGGAAAGCATGCTCCTGTGAGGGATGCCGAGGGAAGGGTGGCCGTGTGACTCAGTTTTCGGAAGTCACAGCCGGTAGCAGAAAGTGGGAACCTTAGAGGAAAGGACAAGAACTCAAAGCAAGGGTCTTGTCTGGGGAACGAATAACCTTGTTCTGGACACAGATTTAAAAACCTAAGTAAAAGCTCGGTGACCTCTTTAATGTTCTCAGGGGGAGAACATTGGCAGAGGGGTGGATATCTATTTTTTTTTTAATTTTTTTTTTTATTTTTTGAGACACAGACTCATGTATGCTGTGTGGCGGAGGCTAGTCTTGAAGTTCTGATTCTCCTCCTGCCCACATCTCCCAAGTGCTGGGATGCTGGGTTAATGTCCAGCCATTTATTTATTTGTTTATTTATTTACTTATGAAACAGGGTCTCTACATAGCCCTGGTTATCTTGGAACACACTTGTGGATTGCCTCTGCCTCCCTAGTGCTGGTATTAGAGCATGCACCACCATGCCTGGCTTATTTTTATTTATTTTTTGGTTCACCAGGGCCTTGGCCATGTAAGGCGGATGTTCTTTCATTGAGCTGTTACCCCAGCTCTCAGGAATATTGGCTCATGTGTTGTTTCGGCTCCACGATACTCCTTTAGGTGTGGGTTTTCCGTTACCTTCTTCATGTGGTACATAAAGACCCCGAGACCCAGAAATGGAGGTTTTTAGGTAGTGATTCCCAGTTTAAGCCCAGGACTTCTGCCTCCAAGTCCCATGTCGCTTGTACATTAAGGGCCTGCCAATAATGAGATCCTAAAAATAGATGGTGATGGCTAGTGCTTTAAATATAGCGTCAGCTCCAGCCCCGTGTGGCTCCTCCGGTTGACAGGTGAGAAAACTAGATCCTTGGGGAATGCCTCCTTACTTGTGTGTCCAGGAAAACTGGCATCGGTGTTAAACCATGACTTTAGTAAGGACTTTATGTTTTGTGCATTCCTGGAACTTAAAGTCCTAAAGGCTACCAACTGTACTAAATTCACGATGGTTCTCATGTTCTGTGTGTCTGAGAGAGATGGAGGATGCCCACCCATTCCCGCCCCCACACTGCCCCTCACACATTCCTCCTGATGTGTTCCCACTGTGGCTTTGAAATTGTGTCCTGCTATGGATGGGACTGAGCAACTGGGGCAGCTTGATACCTTAAACCTTTTTATTGATTCTTTGTGTCTTTCACATCATGCCTCCTGATCCCACCCATCTCCCACCCCACCGCCAAATAAAACAAAATAAAATTTAAGAGAAAAAGAGGAGGGAAAAAAAAAGGAAGAAGGGGAAAATCTTGTCACGGAAGCTGCAGTGTGACACAGTGAGTCACACAGTAAACCCCTTTATCCATATATTTCTACATGTAGGCATTGATCACCAAGAATCATTCATTGCTCTGGTTTGAGGCCCCTGGTCTCTGCTGCTGGGCCCTCACTGGGCCTCTTCCTAGACACATCCCCTTGCTGCCCTGTGTCGAGGAAATCCTGCAGCCCTGGGTCCACAGGACTGACACCCCTACTCTAGCAGATCACATGTGGGGTGGATGTTGGGGTGGGTCAACACATAACCCTCGTTCTGGGCTTGGGTAGCTGCAGGGTTGGTCAGTCCACCAGCCCTCCCCTGTCTTCACCACTGAGGTGGGTTCTCCAGCATTGCCCAGGCTAGTTTATCCCTTGCAATGATTAGCAAGGGGTGGGGCCAGTTCCACTTTCAAGTCCTCTGGGTGGTTCTCCCACACCTATACCTCCAGGGCCAGCTCTCCTGTGTTGAGAAGGCGAGGGCGAGACAGCTGATGAAGGAACAGCTCTCCTGCTCTTAGGACTTCAGGGTCGGCTCCCCTACCTGCCTCAGACGTTGATGGGTGGGGTGGGGTTGGGGGACAGCATCTCACAACATCAGGGCTGGCTCATCCACACCTCAGCCAACAGGGTCAGCTCTGTTGTGCAGCCCAGGCAAGGTGTAGGGCCTGCTCTCCAGAGTGTTGCAGCTGGTGGGGTCAGGGACAGTTCTCCCCTCTGCCTCAGGCATTGATGGGTAGTGGGGAGGACATCTCTCTCCCGCCCATACCGTCACTAGACAGATGAGCAGTGGAGACAGCTTTCCTATGCTCACCACCTCAGGGCTGACTCACCCACACCTCTCCCAACAGGGTTGGCTCTCACCTTAAATCTTAATGGACAGATAATTGCTAGTGTATGTGTGAGCGTTCCCTTGGGTGGGCTACTGTTCTAATCCACGCCAGAAGTTGACGATGCCGACAGGCCCATTTTGAGGTCTTTGAGAGGTCATTGAGGCGCAGGCCGAGAAAGTGGTACCTTGTCCACAGTCAGTGGAGCTAGGAAATGAGACAGGTGTGTTTCAGGACTCAGCTAGAAATAAAACGTTACTCCACAGGCAGTTCGACACTGAACTTTGAACTCTCACCCCAGCACCCAGTAGGCTCTGGATTCCAAGCTACACAGCTGACTCACTGTGTGTGTTGTGCTCTGTCCGCCGCCGCTACATTTCTTTTTTCTTTTCTTTTTTTTTTTAACTTTGCTTTTCTCATCACTGGGACCAAATCCCTGACAAAAACTTGAAACAGAAACATTTATTTTGGCTCCTGATTTCTGAGTTCAGTGCCCAGTCACTTGACTCATTGCCCTGGGGGCAGAACGTCATGGCTGTAGGAGCATGTGGCAGAGGTGGGTCTTCACTGTAGGGTGGACCGGAAGCAGAGAGAAGGGAAAGGCTGGTGCTTTGCTGCCTTCCGGACCCTGAGCTGGTGCTGCGGGCATTGAGGGTGGGTCTGTCCTCCCAGTGCTGCGGGCATTGAGGGTCTGTCCTCGTTAGTCCTCCCTGGGCATGTCCTCACAGGCGTTCCCACAGGTGTGCCTCCCCACGGCCCTACATCAGGACTCTCTTTTTACCTTTTGGAGACAGGGTCTCACTAGGTAGCCCTGGCTGTCCTGGAGCTTGCCACGTAGATCAGGCTGGCCTCGGGACTCCCAGAGATCTTTTGGCCTCTTCCTCCTGAATTCAGGAAGTGCCACCACACCCTGTGATCAGGACTTATTAAACCGTTTTTGCTTGGCCTCTTCTAGTATGAGTTTTTGCACCATCCTAGGTGTGTAGGTGTATGAAATAGGTATGCAAATCAAACACTAACTGATACAATCATTAATCTATTGAAGGACATTTTTTTTGGCATACATACAATTTCACTGTTTATTAAAGATGAAAGCAAGTTTGCGTACTGAGATGACTTGCTTGTTTGTGAAGAATGGTCGTTTCCCACAGTAGGACATAAAGCATATTCAACCTTTTTTTTTTCAGTTAAGATCTCTATTTTGTCTTTATCATCATCTGCGGTGCACATTGTGTCGGTGAAATTGTCCTGTGCTCTCGGAGCTGACTGATAAGCTGGCTGTAGAGTCAGGGTCACCCTCTCCTCTTTCAGACCCAAGTGTGTTTTATCTCACAGTCCTTGTCCTCCAAGGCGCCTCGTCTAGATGCTCTTGCCCGTGTCACAGGAGGGAAGGGAAACGCAGAGCAAACGTAGAGTGAAAATGCCCGTGGGAGCAGCCGGAAGGTCTCCGTTGTTTACCCCCTGATATAAAAGTGCCTGCAGTGGGAGAGAGACGCTGCAAGTTCAGCCTTGGAACTCAGTCGGGAACTCCAGCTGCCTGCCTCAACTTCCCTAGCCGTTTTTTTGCTGGGTGTTGTGAACATCCGGTTTGATGGTGTTTCCTCTGTCTGCTTTCTGTTCTTCCCCTGGGAGCCTCAGCTGAGGGGACCACCGGCGTTGGTTGCCACTCCCTGTATGGGGAACTCCAGCTAGCTGCCTTACAGCCGGTTTCTGCTGAATGTTTGGCTGATTTAATGATGTTTGTCTGTCTACCCATCTCTCTCTAAGCTGTTTATTCTTTTACTTTGGCTTACTATGTACTTACTCATTTCAAACCAAGAGTATTCACGAAACCATCATCCATGCCAAGAAAGCCATTCGTTGAAATAAGTGGGGCAAGATGGCAGCAGCGTGTGTGTGAACATTTCAGAAGCCATTAGTAGTTCTGTCCTAATCCCAAGTCAAAATTCGTTGAATTAAAAAATTATGTATTTATTGAGAGAGGGAGGAAGGTGGGGGGGGGAGAGATGGCGAGAGGGGATGGGTATGACTATAGGTGTGGGTGTGGGTGTAGGTGGGTGCATACCTCAGCATGCATATGGGGGTCAGAGACAACTTGTGGGCATTGGCTCTCTCCTACCGTGTGGATTCCTGGTTTTGAACTCAGGTCGTCAGGCTTGGTGGCAGGTAGGGGCCTTTGCCATCTGAGCCATCTAGCCAGCTCTTAATTTAATTTTATTACGTGTGGTCTATAACACTATACAATATGCAATTTACGACTTGTATTCTCTATTAAGAAGCAAGTGGATACCACTACTGCATTTGAGAAACCAGATTCATTTGTCATCTGCAGAAGATAACTATAAATAGAAATGCAAAGACCGTTCTTAAATTCCAGCTGGATGCCATTGTCTACTGGAGGCTGGGAACCTAAGGCTTGAGCCTTGTTGAAAAGGAAGCATTCAGTATGTGCTGTTCAGGGGTTAAAAATAGACCACCAATGCCATGCTGCTGTGTTTGAGGCCATGGGAAACCGTGGATAAGTTCATCTGCTTACTCTCACCTCATGTGTCTCCCATTGTCTTAGGGTTTCTGTTGCTGTGAAAAGACATTGTGACCATGGCAACTCTTATAAGGGAAAACATTTAACTGGGGCTGGCTCAGTTTCAGAGGTTTAGCCCATTGTCATCATGGAGGAAAGCATGGTGGTGTGTAGGTAGACATGGTGCTGGAGAAGGAGCTGAGAGTTCTACATCTTGATCTGTAGGCAGCAGGAGACTGTGTCCCACACTGGGTGTAGCTTGAACAGATGAGACCTCAAAACTTGCCTCCACAGTGACACACTTCCTCCAACAAGGCACACCTCCTAATAGTGCCACTTTCTATGGGCCAAGTATTCAAACACATGGGTCTGTGGGGGCCATACCTCTTCAAACCTCCACACCCACAATGATCTTGCTCTACCTTGGGAAGTGCTCCCTTACATGGTGTTCAGGGAGCCGCGTGGGTGGAGGTGAAGGGTCCTGAGGATGGCTTACTGTTGGAGAATAGTTGACTGAGGCTGGCCCTCCCTCTGGGGAATAAGACTACCTTGTGATAGGAGGTTGGGTAGAATGGGGATGGCCTTCATGTCAGCCCTTACAGAGATGGTGCAGGTAGATGTTGTGGAGGTTTGGAGATGGGCTCAGCCTGAGACCTTTTTGGGGTGGATTGAGTGTTTCATGTTTCTGCCAAGACTCGGCAGGGAGAAGTCTCCTGCTGCTGGGAGTGACCCACTGTCTTTCTGTTCCGGATGAGTCACCTACTGAGGTTCTGCAGGATAGGGTGATGTCATGACTACAAGGCTCCCCTTTTCTGTGGGATCTGCTTGTCATGGGTTATTGACAGGGGGAGCTGAGGGTGGCATGAGTGGAGGGACTGTAGAGATGGCACAAGATGTTTGGAGCTCTGAGAAAATAGGCACATCTTGGTGGCCAGCAAGCACTCCTGTGAGGGAAGAGCACCCCAAGTGGTGTTGGGGTAGGCAGTGGAGCAGGGCTATGTGGCCAGGTTGGTCAGGTCCCTCAGTCAACCTTGCTCCCCCTTGGTCCAGGTTGTATACAAGAACCTGCTGCCTCTGCTGTGGCCACACTTCCAGGAAGTGGAAAAGGCAACAACAGGTAAGGGGCTCCAGGTGACCTTACCAACCAGCCTCTTTATTACACCTCCGCCACCAGGAACCAGGATCATCTATGAGCGGAAATTCCTGATGGAGTGTCGGAACTCACCTGTGGCCAAAACACCCCCGAAGGACCTGCCAGCTATTCCTGGGGTCACTAGCCCAACCAGCGATGAGCCTCCCGTGCAAGCCAGCCAGAGTCACCTGCACAGCAGCCCGGAAGATAAGCGGGCAGGTGGTGAGTACTGGGCCTGTCCAGGCTCTGCACTGGGAGGAGGATTGTCTGTCTTCTCTAGGGAGTCCAAGTTTCATGGAGGGGGCGATGGTGACTGTCCACCCTCTGAGGAGCAGCTGTGGGGAGCTGTAGATGTAATTCTAAACGGTCTTATTAAATAAGAAACACAGAGCCAAATGCAGAGTTAAAAGCCCAGAGATCAGAGAGCAGTAGCCTAAAGCTGAGACCACCTTCTCACCACCCGATGCCGCTGCCATCCTTCCCCTGAGAAAGAGACCTACTTCCTGTGTGTCTGTCTTTTTATTGACTTTCTGTTCTGCCTTCTCATTGGTTGTAAACCCAACCACATGACCGCTCATAGATGATCCTGTGCACTGCCTGTCTATACAGACCTCCAGGTCTCTATGGTTGGTATTGAGATTAAAGGCGTGTGTCTCCATGCTGGTGGTGTCCTTGAACACACAGAGATCTGCCTGTCATGTGATCGGGATTAAGGGCGTGTGCTGTCATGGCCAGACTTCTGCTAAATGGCTTGTTAGTAGCTCTGACCGCCAGGCAACTTGATTTATTAACATACAAATAAAATCACATTTCAGCACAAATAAACTATCACCATAGGGAGCCTAGAGGGTGAGGGGCAGAATTCCCATTGGCTCCAGCTTGCCCCCTTCAAAGCTCCAAGGACCCCAGGACAGCTGATCTGATGCATCAGGTAATGTAATTCGTGAGGAACTCATATAAAATGACAGTGACTTTACACAGCACCTTTCATCAGCCTGCCTCCCTCTGTATAGTTGATCCCAAAGCCCCACTGCACAGGTGCCGTGCTTGGAGTACAGCCTCGATATGTGTGTGGTGCTAGAGAGACATATGAGTGGTGCTAGAGAGACAACTTATCAAAGACATGAGTACTTCCCCTCTAGGAAATTACATGTCTACAAGATAAACTCAGGTACCTCTTGGCAGGTTACTGGTCCTTCAGGGGCTTGTTGGTGAAGACAGGCAGACAATACCTCTATTGAGACTGAAGCTTTGACATTTACAGCCCAGGTCCTTCCTGGTTCCCACTCTTCCCCAAAGCAATCAAAGCAGACGACACCCTGGCAGTCGCCTGTGGGGTGTGAACATGTTCTTGTGGCAGAGCTCCTGAGCTCTCTAATGGTTCAGCATGTCCCCATGACGATGCCCACATGTAAGCATGCCCACGTACCCTCAGTCTGAGGAATACCACCCCCCGACTTTTGACGCGGAAGGCAGTATGCACCAGACTCAGACAGGGAGCTGCTGACAGTTCCCTGGCCCTGTGGGATGTGATGGCAGATTTCTCTGGGAAGCCAGCCGCCGTGGTGGGGATGGAGGTGAGTAGCAATAGGAAGGTAGATTTGACTCTGTGCAGAAAGCAATGTGACAGGTGGTCCCCAAGCTACATGTGTGGTTCCCTGCCATGTGTTCAAGGATGGAGGGAGTCCTTGGTGATTGCACAATGACAGAAGATTAAGTTAGGCCACACCTGAAGTTGTCACCAGGAACTGAAGGCTGTCATTTACCCTTGGTGGCACACCTTCCCTGCTCCTAGTTTCTGATGGAACTCCAGCTCTCCACCCCAAATAGTGGCCTGGTAGCCCCATACAGTGTCAGGATGGGGGTGCATAGTTTTAACTTTCCTTAAATGGATGAGAAACAAAGCTCCAGCCCCTGGCCACGTATTAAAATTTGAGTTTACAGAAAATTCAGCACTTTCACCTCCCTTATGAGGAAGCCTAGTCAACTTTTCTCTTCGGCAGCATGCACGCCTCCATTGGATTTATGAGAATAACTCCCTGGCCTCTAAGCCTGGAGTGTGGTTCCATTTGCCCCTTGGTTATTGGTCCTCTGTCTTTTCTCTCCATAGGTGAAGAGTCACAGTTTGAGATGGACATTTAAGGGACCAGCCATAGGATGGAGTGATGCTTCTGGGCCCCTGAGGCCCTTGGAAGGAGAGCCACAGCATTCAGGCCTTACACCAGGCAGATACTGGGCGTGGGCCGCCGCCCAGCCCTGCTCCTCACTCTGCCTTCCATTTTGTGAACACCAGCACATACCTCCTTGTGCCTCTGTTGACACCGAGCTGCTACTCCAGGGGAATGACTCTCACCCACACCCTGCGTCAAGTGCCAGGAAGTGGACACAGAGAAGCCCGTTGAAATGGTCGTCTGGCAATTCTAGCCCCAACCTCTGGAGCACACCCATCCTCTCCTTAGGTTGGGGTACCTGGGAAAGCTACCCTTCACTTCTGAGAGGAAATAAAAGCCACCTTTACCCTAGGCCCAAGGTGGGGCCCTGTCTGAACTGTTTTCAACTTGAAGTGATAACACAGTCATTCTCTGGTCAGTGCTTACGGTGTACTTTCCTTTATGTTATCTCACGTGATTATCATACCAGGTCTCTAGGTAAGCAGGAGTCTGGCTGGAGATAAAGTAGTTCTCCACGGGACTGGGCTAGAGCTCTGCCGCTCTATAATTCTTGTTTTTAGCAGCAAGTATTACCTTTGTCCAGCTAGGTGGTGACCTTTCCCCTTGAGCCCGGGCCATTGTAGAGCCTTGGATCCACAGGTGCCTACTCCTTGTCAATCATCTCTCTCTGTGTGTGCTGCCGTGGGGGGATGCAGAGGAGATAATCTCTCTGCCCCAAGGACTTTATTGAAGTATACCATGTACCCATTAAAAAAGGTAGCATGAACAGATTGTATCCGGTTGGTTATCTGTGGTTCATGAAGGAGGAAGCTTGGAGGAAATGGCATAGCTGGGAATGAGAATGGGTAGAGGTGGGTACTGAGTGTTACAAAGGTCTTGGGGAGCCAAGATGATTAAGGGTGATGTCAAGGATCCCTTTATGGACACAGCAGGTGCTTTTGTGTATGAATGTGACCTACCAGTTGTTAAAGAAGAGCCATCTTCATGAGTCTTGACTGCTAGACTGAGTGGTATGCTGGGTGTCTCTCACTACAGGACCTGCTGAGGGGTGCGCACGCCCTTTGTAGGTTCTGGGATCATAGTGTTTGTTACCTTGCCATTTTGGGATCAGCAGACCTCAGTGGTCAGGTCTTTTGCTGGCCTTTTCTACAGCTGATTTGCAGCCCCTTGCAAAGGAAGCTGGAATCCGTGTGGTGGTATTTGGAAGGACACGGGGCTTTGGTGTGTTGACTGCATACATACTCCTCCTGTGTGTGGAGTTACGAGGCCTGGGAGGGGCTCTTCCACCAGAGAAAAGGCAACAGAAATTCCTGCCATGTTAAATGAGAGGTTAAGTCCCATTCCCTATCTGTTAGCTTCCTAATAAACCATTTTCATTCCCCTGACATCTCACTAGAGGCCTTGCTCACCAGTCTGTGTGATCCAATGCAGTTCCCATTTTCTCAAGGTCAGTGTACATACACTTCCCTGGTAGACAGTTAGCAGCTTTCCTCATTGAGAAAGGTTCCATCAGAAGAAGACCCAGTCTCTATACGGTTAATTGTTGCTGGGTGCTGTGTGGTGGCAAAGCTCTGCAACCCGGCTCTTGTTCTCCAGGAAGGAAGATTGTGGGGAGATGAGCCTGCTCTGTTCATCTTGACATCCCTATGTGCTGGAACCTTAATGTTTTGTCGATACTCTCATAAACCCATCAGTTTGGCGTGCCCACCCTTAGCTGTTAACAGAACCACAGTTTGCGTTTGGAGAACTCGCTGGCATCTGTAGACAGGTACAGCGAACCAGAAATATGAAGAAGCTTTAAGGAAGGGTGTGTGTTCTCAAGTTGCGAAACCCGATGGAGATGAAATGTCACTAAGCAACACTTGTGATTAGTCAGTGCCTGGAGGCTGTAGGTGTTCTGGGAAGTAAAGGGAACTGAAGTTTAAGAATCTTAGAGATTAGCTGGCCCTTGTAGTGGTTTTGATTCCAAGAGGTCATGAGTGGCCTGTGTAACACGAATCTTAAGAGGTCTTATTAATAAAAATCCTGGGGCCAGATGTTGGGGTGAAATCTGAAAGATCAGAGAAACAGAACAAGTCACAGCCAACCTCACCGCGCCAACTCCTCAGCCGATCCTGTTTCCATGAATCCTCAGACTGAATGCCTCTGAGTCCTCACTCTAATGGAGCTCAGCTAAACTGCACTAAAAAGCTTCTAGTTCCTGGTCCTCACACCTTACATACCTTTCTGCTTCCTGCCATCACTTCCTGGGATTAAAGGAAGGTGTGTGTCTTCCCCAAGCAAAGGCATGAGATCTCAAATGCTGGGAATAAAGATGTGTGCCACCACTTCTGGCTCTGTTTCCAGTGTGGCCTTGAACTCACGGAGATCCAGATGGATCTCTGCCTCCCGAGTACTAGGATTAAGGGTGTGTGCCACCATTGTCTATCCCCTATGTCTAATCTAGTGGCTGGCTCTGTTGTCTGATCCCCAGGTAAGTTTTATTTGTTAAAGCTCAAATATCACCACAGGCCTGTGGTTCAAAGTCCCTGAGAACCAAGTTTTCCCAGAGTAAATATTGGAGGGGACACGTTGGACATGCTTGAGCGATGAGACTCAACCAGGCGGGGAGTTGAGAGTGGTCTGTGTAGGGAAAGGAGGCTTGCTGGCGTTTGCTGTAGATGCCAGAATTGAAATCCATGTCAGGGGCTGGAAAGATGACTCAGAGGTTAAGAGCACTGGCTGCTCTTCCAAAGGTTCTGAGTTCAATTCCCAGCAACCACATGGTGGCTCACAACCATCTGTAATGAGATCTGGTGCCCTCTTCTGGCCTGCAGGGATGTGTGCAGGCAGAACATTGTATACATAATAAATAAATAAATAAATCTTAAAAAAAAAAATCCATGTCAGAGGATGGGCTGATACCTCTCAGCAGAGTCTCAGCACTGGAGAAGCGGAGAAGAGCATCCTGGCTGTCCAGGGTACCTGAATCGGCATACTGAATGATCCGTCTTTAAAAAAAAGCAGAGATTGTGAGTGACACTAGACATACATTTCTGGCTCTCATGCATGTGCACACATGTGTGTGCACAAAGGAAATGCTGTGTTAGGAACTGCACAGTGAATAGCAAGGCGGGCAGTTGTAGTGGTAGTTTTCTCTGGTCCTGCCCAGCCCTGAGGTCGGGAGGAATCTCTCCCATCTGTGTCCCACAGCCGCTTGGTCCCAAGTAAACACACAGAGACTTATATTATTTACAAACTGTATGGCTTATGGCTTTAGCTGCTTGCCAGCTAACTCATCTTAAATCAATCATTTTTTTTTCTTTTTTTTTTCAAGACAGGGTTTCTCTGTGTAGCTTTGCACCTTTCCTGGAACTCACTCTATCCCAGGCTGTCCTCGAACTCATGGAGATCTGCCTGGCTCTGCCTCCCGAGTGCTGGGATTAAAGGCAACCCATTTCTATAAATCTATATGTTGCCACGTGGCTGTGGTGTATAGAAATGTTACCCACCAAACAAACTTTAAGAGTTTGGTGGGTAACGTTTCTATACTTTTTTATATGTGGCAGTGGCTAATGAGTATCGGAATTAGGATTCCAGTTGGTTTAGCCTCCAAGCTCAGGTTCCTTATACCACACTGAATGGAAACGAAACCTGAACTGTTAGCAGACGGTTGTTGGTTGGAGTTGTCAGAACAAAGTGGGGACTCATGTTGAGAAGGGATCTAGAGTCATCCAGGGGCTTAAGGGGGTCTCTTGGGATTGGGTTCGAACTGGGGATAGCAGAGACTTAAGGACGGTTAGTATTGAGAGCCTATTGTGTGTGATGCCTTTTGTGAGTTCAGATAACCATTAGGGGGTTGTGCCATGTGTGGTTCCTTTTTTGCACTCTCATTGGGAAGTCAAACCTGGCTTCCTGGAGATATGGCCGGAATTTAGCAAAGCCAAGTTCCCCCACCCGGCTGGAGGACACATCCCTTTAATTTGTCTAGGAAGAGCCGGCAGCCCAGTGAAGGCAGGAGAGATCCCTGTACAATTAATTAGCTGGAGCAAAGACAGCTGTCACCCATCTGCAGGAGGTCAGTGGGCATGAGAAGGGAGGAAATCACTTCCTGAGATCACGTCTTCATCATCAGACTGCCCTCTCCATCCCGTGTGTGTGTGTGTGTGTGTGTGTGTGTGTGTGTGTGTGTGTGTGTGTGTGTGAGAGAGAGAGAGAGAGAGAGAGAGAGAGAGAGAGAGAGAGAGAGAGAGAGAGCGCTAGCTTGCACAAGGCCCGAGATTCTGTCCCCAGCACTACATAGACTGGGCATGGTGGTGCATGACCCGAAGTGGAAGCAGGTGGATCAGAAGTTCAAGGCCTTAGCAATTTGAGGCCAGCCTGGGATAAATGAGACCCTGTCTTAAAAACATGACACTATAAGATCAATAAAAAGAATAAATAAATGATAGCACAAAGGTCGGGGGTGGGGGGCGTCCCTGAATTTTACACAGTACAGGGCTGTGACTGGAATGTGTCCAGCAGGGAGAGTGGAGGTGGAGGCAAATCCTTCCCCAGCTGGTTTAGAGGCCACAGCACAGAAAGCTGTGTTTTAGGTATCTAAGTTCCCTCAAACTTCAGAGCAGATTTTGGTTTCACCTCGATACTTGGCTCCGTGCTGCCATCTGCTGGAGGAGTTTATCAAAGTCAGGACTACACGCATCTCTCAGATAAGGTTATTTCATTTCGGGGGTCATTAGTTGAAAGTGAGGGTGCTGTGTGTACCGAAGACTTCAGGACTCTCTCTCTGTTGATCATACGCACCGGACCCTCACGGCAGGAAGAAGGGGGAGGAGCTTCAGAATGTTGCCGCTACCCACTCTTGGCTTGGGATAAGCTTGTCATGATCGTGTTTCCTCATTGGACCAAGCTGGACCCTGCCTGTGGCCGAACTGCCTTCTGATTGGCTGACCACTCAGGCCGGCAGTGACCAGCTAACTCCTCCCATGGCAACTAGGAACAAAATGTACTCGTGCGTGGCTCTTCCCAACCTGAGTATTAAAACCCTTTCTAAGGCATTTCATGCTCCAATCAGAGAAGACAGACTGCTTTCTAGAGAGAATTGGGATCCCGATGGTAAACAACAACATCAACAACAAACACTTTATTTTGCCTTACTGGTACTGGAATCATGACTATAACCGTGGTCACTTTTTTTTTTATTTTTTATTTTATTTATTTTTTTTTAAACAGGGTCTCATATAGCTCAGGCAATTCTCCTTGAACATCGGATTTTGCTGCCCCTGTTTGTCAGTTGCTAGGATCGTCCAGCACTGTTTCGCTTTCTGAGTGTTTAAAGAACAAACCTAGATCCCCATTCACGCCTGTTTTCTGGTTTTCCAGCTGAACCCCTTGGTTCCCTGTGACATTTCCAGAATACTAGAGAGCACAAGTGTCTTTTCAGCATTACTGCCTGTGGTAGTTTGAATGTAACTGGCCCCATAGCTCATAGGGAGTGGCACTATTAGGAGGTGTGGCTTTGTTGTTGTAAGTATGGCCTTATTGTAGGGAATGTGTCACTATGGGAGTAGGCTTTGAGGTCTCATACATGCTCAAGCCACATCCAGTGTTCCAGACCACTTCCTCTTGCCTGTGGATCAAAGATGTAGAATTCACAGCTCCTTCTCCATCACAATACCTGCCTGCACACCACCATGTCCCACTGTGATGATAATGGACTGAACCTCTGAAACTGTAAGCCACTCAATTAAATGTTTTCCTTTATAAGAGTTGCTGTGGTCACGGCGTCTCTTCACAGCAATAGAAACCCTAGCTAAGACAATACCCAAACAAAAAATTTTTATTTATTTATTTATTTTTTTAAGATTTATTATTATGTATACAGTGTTCTGCCTGCCTGTATGCCTGCAGGACAGAAGAGGGCACCAGATCTCATTATGGATGGTTGTGAACTACCATGTGGTTGCTGGGAATTGAACTCAAGTCCTCTGGAAGAGCAGCCAGTGCTCTTAACCGCTGAGCCATCTCTCCAGCCCTAAAAAGTTTTAAACCAACAAATTGTGTGCATTTGTGGGGGTGCTGTCTTAGTTAGGGTTTCTATTGCTATGATAAAACACCATGACCAAAAGCAGTTTGTGGAGGAAAGAGTTTATTTATTTCATCTTACATCTTAGAAGTTCCTTCACTGAGGGAAGCCAGGGCTGGAATTCAAGAATTCAAGGCAGGAGCTGATGAAGTGGCCAGCGGGGGAATGCTGCTCACTGGATTGTTCCACATGGCTTGCTTAGCCTGCTTTCTTATACAATTCAGGACCATCTGTTCAGGGTGGCACCGCACACAGAAGGCTGGGCCTTCCAATCAACCAAGAGAGCGTCTACAGGTTTGCCTACAAGTCAATCCTATGAAGACATTTTCTTAGTTGAGATTCTCCGTCCTCAGATGACTTCAGATTATGCCAAGTTGACAAAAACCAGCTAGCCAGGAAAACCATCTGTTGCCTCTTTTCATTGATGAGGAGTCTAATTCTTGCCCTACTTACCACCTTGAACCTGACAGCTTCCTTCATCTTTCTCTGGGGTTGAGGGTGGGCCACCCTGAGCAAGACACTCTCAGCCTGCCGGAGTGTGGTGATCTTGGCTTGTCTGCTGGCCGCCATGTTTAACTGTCCTCAGGTTGGCAGGTAGGTAAACAGCCACCTCTACAGTGCGCTCAGGTTCCTGGGTTCACCGTGGAGTAGTTCTCAGAGGGCTGTTCTTGAGCCGGGATCACAGAAGCTGAAATTGTGGTTAGTACTTATTACAGTTCATGCTGTGACCAGAACCTTCATTTTGAAAGATCATGCTACCATTTTTTCTCAGCTCCTCAATGAGGTAAGGGTTTGGACTTCTTATTTCCAGTCTCTGATAAACCCACATGGGCTGTCCCAGGTTTTTTGTTTGTTTCTTGTGCGACACAGCTTCATCCGACTGTAAGCCGCCTCATAGTGCCACGCAGCTTTCTGTTACTCAAATACCCAAGGCAGTTAACTCACGGAGAGTAAAGGTTTAATTTGCCTTACAGTTTTAGAGGGTGCATGACCATGCTGCTTTGAGACTCCGGTGAGATGTGGTGGCAGCGTGTGACTAAGCAAAATCTCATCGTGGGTGAGGTTAAGATAGTATGTTTTTATTATCAACTTGACCGGACTGAGCATCATTTAGGAGACAACTCTGGGTGTGTCTCTGAGGGGTTTGTAGAGCATTTTCACGGAAGGGAAGAATCTACCCTGGATGTGGGTAGCCTCGTGCTATGGGCTGGGGTCCTGGGCTGAACAGAAAGGGAGAAGGAAGCCAGCATTCATCCATCTTTGTTTCCCGAGTGTCTGCACTGTGGCCCGGCATAGCGCACGTCTGCTCCCATACACCTCCCCTCCCAAGATGCTCTAGTTTATGCTCTGTCACTGTGATAAAACGCTGATGAGGAAGAACAGGTTTATTTGGCTTCTACTTCCTGACACAGGCCATCACAGAGGAAAAGCTAGGGCAGGACCTTAATCAGGAGTGGAGGCAGGGACTATGGGGGAAAGGGGCTTTCTGGCTAACTCAGCTAGCTTTCTTATGCACTCAGGTCCACTGACCTAGGGGCATAGCCTTTATGAGCTGGACTCTTCTATATCAGTTAACAATTGAGAGAATTCCTTACAGACATATCCACAGGCTAACCTGATGGAGGTAATCCCCCAGTTGAGGCTGTGCCAAGTTGACAGCTGAAGCTAACTAGATGACTGTATCTCTTCTAAGGGAGAGTAAACCCCTCTGTGGTAGTTTGAATGTAACTGGCCCCCATAAGCACAGAGGGAGTGGCATTATTAGGAGGTGTGGCTTTGTTGGAATAGGAGGTATGACCTTGTTGGAGGAAGCATGTCACTGTGGGGGTGGGCTTTGAGGTGTCATATATGTCCAGGCCACGCCCAGTGCCTGAGTCCACTTCCTGTTTGCCTTCTGACCAAGATGTATACCGCACCATTTCTGCCTGCATGCTGCCATGCTTCCCGCCATGATGGTAATGGACTGAACCTCTGAAATTGTAAGCCGCCACCTCACTTAAACGTTTTCTTGTACGAGTTACCATGGTCATGATATCTCTTCACAGCAATAGAAGCCCTAACTAAGACACCTTCTGTCACTTGATGTCTGGTATGTTGTTACAACAGTGAGTGTAGCAGGAATCTTAGAGGGTCTTATTAATAAAATCAAACCCAGGGCCAGTTATTGGGGTGAAAACTGGAAGATCAGAGAGACAGAACAAGCCACAGCTAACCTCGCCTGGCCAACTTCTCAGCTGGTCTTGTTTCCTCAGACTGGAAGCCTCTGTGTCCTCATATCCGAATGGCTCTCAGCTGAACTGTGCTGTTAGAAGCCTGAAAGCTTAACCAGCCAAATGCTTCTAGTTTTTGGTCCTCACGCCTTATATACCTTTTTGTTTTTTACCACCACTCCCTGGGATTAAAGGCTCGCTTTCTGGGATTAAAGGCGTGTGTCACCATGCCTGGCCGTTTCCAATGTGGCCTTGAACTCACAGAGATCCAGAGGGATTTCTACCTCTGGAGTGCTAGGATTAAAGGTGTGAGTGCCACCATTTTCTAGCCTTTGTATCTAGTGGCTGTTCTGTCTCTGACCCCGGATAAGTAGCCTTGGAAAAGGAGACATTCATGTAGCCTGTGGCAAAAGAGGTGCCAATTTGTGTGAGTGTAGATGGAAGAGGAAACTGGGAATTAGTTATGTGACTGATTTAGAGAGCACTTCCAATTTACTAGGCGAAACTCTCGGCTTATGAACATGGAAGAGGCAGAGGGTTTATTCTGATGGCAAGACACAGACTTGCAACACTACCTACATGGTATCACGTGAACAATAAAACAGCAAGTACACCGCTGTTGAAAGTATAAGAAGAACTGGGCTAAAAAATGAGGTGGCCCTGATGACCATGTGCATTGAATCCCCACATTCCTTAGTTTCTGCTTCAAATGTATATGAACCTCCTGGGAAGTTCCCTTGACTCTGCTGTAGTGAGCACAGGGTTCCTGTGTTTGTCCTAAGCTTCTGGTTGATGTGATTATGTGCTTGGTCTGAGAATCATTGAGTAGAATCATTGAGCCTATTTAGCATTGTAACCAATGGCTGGTTTTCAGCAGAAGGGGACCAAAGGAAAGGTCAAAGCTGTGTTCCAAGACACATTGTTCATGAGGGTGCCCAATGTCATGGGCTGTTGTGGTGTGGAGTCAGCCTCTGCTTCCTGGAATGAGTGTCGATTTAAACGTGAGTCTAAAGGATGAGGGAATGAGTAGTCTTGGTTGTTAAGTTGACTGGATCGGGAATCAACTGAGAGGTAGGCTAGTGTGGCAAGGGACCTCTAGGTAGTTTCCAGAAGGGTTGACTGAATGGAGAAGACCTCTCACAATGGGTGATTGCTGTGGGATGTTCTGTATGGCACATGTGTTGCTAATTAGTCAATAAATAAAACACTGATTGGCCATTGGCTAGGCAGGAAGTGTAGGCAGGACAAGGAGGAGAATAAAGCTGTGAAGTGGAAGGCTGAGTCAGAGAGATACTGCCAGCCGCCACGATGACAAACAGCATGTGAAGATGCCGGTAAGCCACGAGCCATGTGGCAAGGTATAGATTAATGGAAATGGATTAATTTAAGCTGTAAGAACAATTAGCAAGAAGCCTTCCACGGCCATACAGTTTGTAACCAGTAAAAGTCTCTGTGTTTACTTGGTCGGGTCTGAGAGGCTGTGGGACTGGCAGGTGAGAGATTTATCCTGACTGTGGGCCAGGCAGGAAAACTCCAGCTAAAGGTGATGCTGTCTGGAAGGACCTAGTTGGTTATAAGGAGGTCTGTAGATGATTTCCTAAATGGTCTTATTAAATAAAAAACACAGAGACAAACATAGGAGTGAAAGCCTTAGAGAGATCAGGGAAATAGGGAAAGCCACCAGCTAACCTTACCTCACCAACTCCGCAGCTTCCAAAGAGCGACTTCCTGTCTACCCAGGCTTATATGCTTTGCTGTTCTGCCATCTGATTTGCTCTCTGTCTAGCTACATCACTTCCTCTTCCTGGCCATCTCTGTCACTTCCTGTCTGTCTGTACAGACCTCCAGACCTCTATGGTTGGTACAGGGATTAAAGGCATGTGTCACCACACTTGGCTCTGTTCCCTAGTGTGGCCTTGAACACACAGAGATCCTGCCTGCTAAGTGATAGGATTAAGGGCATGTGCTACCGCTGCCTGACCTCTTTGTTTACTTAAAATGGCTTGCTATTTCCTCTGATCTCCAGGCAAACTTTATTTATTAAAGCACAAATAAAACATCACCACAGAGGTCAGAGGGAAACGCTTTTGCTTTTTCCTGACTGCCCTCTCCCTCTTGGTGAGTAAATCTACTCTGTTGGTGCCTTAGCTTGCCACGGCTTTCTGCTGATATTGCAACCCAGCTTCTTGGTCTTTCAATGTGAACTGAAGACCAGTGCCTCTCCAGCAATTCTCTAGACCTACAGTACGAGATTGAAGCCCCTGAAGGACTCTGCTCCATGGTCTGAGAAACTAGGTTCTCAGCCTCCCCAGTGTTCAGAAAGCCATTGTTGTTAAGGAATACCCTCTGCCATAGACATCCGTCTATCAGTTCTGTTCCTCTGGAGCACCCTGCTAAATACAGATTTGAAAGGGTTGCCTGGGGAGGCAACACTTTGTTTCCTGACCACAACGGTGTGAGCTTCTCCCTCTCACTATGCTATGATGGACTGGCAGCTCTTACATGCTGAGCCCAAACACAGCCCCCCCCCCCCCCCCCCCCCCAGCAAACGTGATAGCCATGGGAGACATCCTCTACTCTCAAGGGCTTCTTTATTGAGTTTGCATATATGTGTCTCTGGGTCTTTCCCCTCTCTCCTCCGCTAATACAATAACTCCGTGAAAGCAGGAACGTACGGATTTCATTTCTGCCCGCTCACCAGTGCATTTAACACGGCAATGCTCGGGTGACTCACCGCTTGCTCGCTTGTGTGTTTGTCTCCAGCTCCGTAGTGATCAGATCCTTCAGTAAGCTGGGAATTCAACCAGCAAGACAATTGTAACATAGTATGATCGGGAATACTGGGCATGTCCTAAGGGGCTGCGCATGGTACAGTCTTCATTGACCCAGGGTACAGTCTGAGGTGTGAATGAAAATTCTAGAATGAAATGTCAACTTACATGGAACCCTTCCACAAGGCTGATCAGCTCTTTATCTGAAATGATTATGTTGAGGTTGGACTGTTGCAGGTCCAGGGCCTAATTATAGTTTATTTTGGGGGGCTATCTATTGCCTCTTATTAGCCATTTCTTGCTCAGCCTTGTGTCTGATAAAATATCCTTGTGACTTTGAAGTGAATTTTCATAACATATTAACTTAGCAGGCTTTCTCCAACCTTAAAACGGGGGTCATTGGTAAACTTTACTATGGCATTTATCACAGCTTCCTATCAGGCATGTTCAAAACACAAAGGGTCCACATGCCACTCTCTCCAACCCCAAGGTATAGATAGGCACGATAGAAGAGGTTCAAAGCTCCTCAAAGGTCCTTACATCTCTGATATCACCCTTTATTTGATATTGATACTGCCTCCCTGTCATACCATCTCATTTCAGTCCTTAACCTCTGCATAACAACAATTGAATAACACTTTGCCTGACCACCTTGAAGAATACTGGTTGTGTGTCCTTCCTGGGTCAAACTCACAGCCACCATTTGTGGCCTCACCCATTGTCTTAGATTCTCTCACCTTGCCACTTGTTAATTGCCCTGAGCCAAATATCACTACCACCCTTTATCTCTCTCCCATATCTCTCTGGTATCACAGAGTGCTTCAACTCCTCAGGAACACACTTTGTGGGCACCCTGGATTCTACAGGCTGCAATAATACCATAACCCTTGGTACCACCACCCAGCCCCTAGGTCTGAACATTTGCAATGCCTCTATTCTCTATGACACTCAAGTATACCACTGCCTACCCACTAGGGGGTCTGGGACTTGTGCCCTGGTGTTCCTTTTTCCACGGCTATGGGTGGTACCCAGTGAAGAACCCTTGCCAATTCCCATCCCCGGGTTTATAGCAGCATGGCCTGACAGATGAACACTTCAGGTCACCCTTTCTAGCAGCCTCTGAGGCTTGGAGCAGAGATTTCTGTGCTTTGCTGTCCTGTGCCCACCTGCTGTTTCCATCAGTGTGTTTGGAAAATATCTTGACTGCTGATCTTCTTTGTTCTGTTTCCGTAAAAACATCATGAAATGGCTGTTTCATTGGCAAATGATATTTGGGGAAGCCAAAATGGATGTTTCTGGATCATGGTCATTCATATTTGATTCTAGAATAAACCTCTCCCTTTGATTCTCTGAAGTGAGTGTTGTTTTATTCCTTGACGAGGAGCTATGCAGAGCAGAAGGAGCCGGTGTTGGTGACAAGGAAGTCCCCTCAAGGGCCCTCTAACTCCCTAGAGACCTCTCTTCCTGGTCCCTGACTGTCACAGGCCACCTCTCACCCACTCATAACAAACCCATGCCCTCGCAGCTGTGGGTGGTTTTCCTCAATGTTGCCATCCTTAACCTCTGAAGTGACAGAGGCCGCAGAGCGGAACACTCATCAATACTGGGCTCAGCCTGAGTTACAGCCATCTTCCATCTGGCTCCGCCCACTACATCATAAAGAGACGGGTAGCTCCAACATTCTGGACCACAGTCAGAGGGCCCTTTAGTCCTCAAACCCCTGGGGACAGCAGTAGAGTGTGGATACCAGAGGTTGGAGGAACTGTGCGGAGTAGTGACTTGTATTTGAGTTGCATTAGAGAGAGAGAGAACGAGTCTGTAGCTAGGAGAGTTCTACTGATCTCAGGGTAGGTCCTAGGAGAAGAGGAATGAGTTCACAAGGGTTGGTCTCCCACTTTCCGAAAAGCAAGGGACTTCAATATACAGGGACTCATGAAGGATTAGTGGAACAAGCCATTAGCCCTGCTACTAGGGTTTATTTGGCAGCCCAGGAGATTAAATTCCTCAGGGCTATCCCAGCCAGTAGAAGGAGTCTGGGTGATGAGCAGCCTAGCCTGGAAGAGCTCCCTCACCTTTCTCTTGTCAAGAAGAAACCAGAACATCTTCCCCAGCTTGCAAGCTCTGTTAACCAGGGCCATTTCTCTGACCCTGAAGTTTGTCTGTACATGGTTTCCAAAAGGGTCCTGCGGGGGATCTCTGCCAAAGGCCAGGAACACAGGTGGACATTTGCTGGGGACAAGGGTTTGCTGAAGAACAGTTGTGAAGCAGCCACAACATGGGAGGCCCAGGGGAAAAGGAGAACAATGGCATTGCTTAACAAGGTCAGAAAGCGAACAGAAAAAGCCCCAAACCCAGTAGACACCAGGCAGTTCTTAGAGCACGAGGTGGCCATGAACACCAAACACCCAAGCAAGAAACAGCAACAGAAGAGCCTGGAGGATCTGAGGTGGGGCCATCTGGAGGAGGAAGGGTATGCAGGAGGACCCAGACAGCCACGAGGACTTGACGCATCCCGCAGACACGTTGCACCTCTTGAAGAAAACACCTTTTTGCAGGGCAAGAAGATCAAGCCCCATTCCAAACATCCAGTGCAGATAGTGTGCCCCACATCAGTTAGAGAGGAGGGGCCCGGAGAAGAGTTAAATCCAGCGCCATCAGGCCAGGCCAAGCTGGAAGTCCTGAAAACCTCCAAAGAGAGGGAAGCACAACCTCAGTTCCTGTGGGAAAATTCTTTCCTGAAGGGACAAGCAAAGGTTTTGGACCAGGATCTGCTGGCAGAAGCCAGACCCCAGCTCCTCCATAGGAGGAAGATGCAGACCTTGGAAGTGTTGGCCAAATCTCATGATAAAGAATTCTGTGTGGTCAACACCATACAGCTGTCTTTTCAGGACAGCAAACTGGGCACTTCAGGAAGAAACACAGCGAGGCACAAGTGGCAGCCCTGGGAGGAAGGTTGGGACCTCACAATCCAGGGGACCCCAGTCGCTCTTGCAGTTCGGGCACATACTTACATCCCTCAGGGGTCAAAAGACCAGTGTGTTCCAAAGACGAGGCTGAGCTTGTCAGTAGGTAAATCGAGTATTATCTATTCATAACTGTCGCGTATCCTGTGAGGTTGGCTTATGTGTGGGTAGATGTGGATGCTCATCGTAAGCAGGGCAGCTCAGATGGAAAGGGATGCTGGGAGTCGGGAGCCAAGGAGTACCACAGAGTCACTGTAAGTGCAGCGGCTCGTGCAGCTCTGCTCCAGGGAAAGGTTTCCCCGATGCAAGTGTTACAGCTCTGCTCAGGTCCCCCCCCCCCGGAGTGTAACAACTCTGGTTCCCTAGGGGAAAGTTTCCCCAGAGAGACTGTTACAGTTCTGCTCCTCTCTGCTCTGGCTCTGGTACAAGTTGAAAGAGCTGGGGTCCACTCCAGTGCAAGTGTCACGAAGAAGGACAACAAACCTCACTCAAGAGATTTATTGGGAAGGAAAAATCCAGGAGGGTAGCTACCTCTAAAGTGAGAAACAGCAGCAAATTGAACAGGATACAGAGCTTATACAGGATTTCTTGTGGGTGGTGGTGGAGCTTCCCAGGGTGGCTTGGGATAGGTGGAATTTTTGTAGTCTGACTCTGGGGCAAGCTCAGGGATTGGGATTTCAAGCCATGGTCCTGGGGTCAAGTCAAGGTCAGAGTGTTTTTCCTTGGACCAGGTCTTGGGTCTAGTCAGGGGCAGGATGTTTTTTCCTTGGCCCTTTTCATCCCACATTCCTCCCATTTTCTGTTTATTAATAAATGGTGGGGGGTTGGAAAGGGTGGTGACATTATCATTAGACTACTTCCTGTTGATTGGGGGCATCGAGGTCCTTGGGGGCAATCATCATCAGGAAGTAACTGGGTACTGCAGGCCTCTGGCTCCATAGCTAGGGGCTGGTAATCCTGTAAGAGTAACTGGTTAAAAGCCTGGTTAGAAATCTTTTGGATCTGTGGTTGAAGAAATCTAGACAAGAAGTTTATAAGGCAGCTGCAACTAGCAGGATTAAGAAAATGAGGAGAGGGGTGAGAAAGGTAGCATCCAGTTCCATATTGGACTATCAGTGATCCACTGGCCAGAGGCATCAAGCTGTTTCTTACGTTTTTTTGAAGATCTGTCTGGAGTTGTTGGATCTTGTCTTTTACTATACCTGATTGGTTAACATAGAAGCAACATTCTTCTTCATGGAAGAGACAAAGACCACCTCTCTCTGCTGTTAGTAAAGCTAATCCTCACCAATTTTGTAGCACTATAGTGGCCAGTGAGTGGCCCTGGCGGGTTAGGATGATCTGAGCCACTCGTTGGAGATCCTGGATGTATTTGCGAGGAAAGCCGATGGTAAATAACTAGGGGGGTAGTCAGTCCTGCCTCTCTGGTGGTGACACCAGTGGTTATGCCCAGGGCTGCTAGAAAGGGTGACCTGAAGTGTTCATCTGTCAGGCCATGCTGCTATAAACCCGGGGATGGGAATTGGCAAGGGTTCCTCACTGGGTGCCACCCATAGCCGTGGAAAAAGGAACACCAGGGCACAAGTCCCAGACCCCCTAGTGGGTAGGCAGTGGTATACTTGAGTATCATAGAGAATAGAGGCACTGCAAATGTTCAGACCTAGGGGCCAGGTGGTGGTACCAATGGTTATAGTATTATTGCAGCCTGTGGAATCCAGGGTGCCCATGAAGTGTGTTCCTGAGGAGTTGAAGCACTCTGTGATACCAGAGAGATGTGGGAGAGATAAGGGGTGGTAGTGATATTTGGCTCAGAGCAATTAACAAGTAGCAAGGTGAGAGAATCTATAAGACAATGGGTGAGGCCATAAATGGTGGCTGTGAGTTTGACCCAGGAAGGACACACAACCAGTATTCTTCAAGGTGGTCAGGCAAAGCATTATTCAACAGCTGATATGAGAGGTTAAGGTCTGAGATGAGATGGTGTGACAGGGAGGTGGGATTAATATCATCAAATAAAGGGTGATATTAGGGATGTAAAGGGCCCCTCCTTTTTTTTTTTTTCATAGACAAGGCTTCTCTGTGTAGCTTTGGAGCCTGTCCTGGAGCTTGCTTTGTAGACCAGGCTGGCCTAGAATTCACAGAGATCCTCCTGCCTCTGCCTACCAAGTGCTGGGATTAAAGGTGTGCATCACCACCACCTGGCTAGATGTAAGGACCTTTGAATCACTTCTACTGTGTCTATACCTTGGGGTTGGAGAGAGTGGGATATGGACCCTCTGTGTTTTGAGCATGCCTGATGGGAAGCTGTGATAAATGCCATAGTAAAGTTTACCAATGACCCTGTCTTCTATCTGGGGTGCCATGGGTCCTTAATTAGAATATACAAGATTCCCCATTCTGCATAAAAGGTAGAGTGCTTCCTGGATATGCACCATGCCTCCGATAGGGCCAATCAGGGCAGCCTCCATAAGTCTCTGGCCACTGTCAACAGTAATCTCTAGTTTGATTACAGAGAAAGTAAGCACAGGGACAGGTGTTTTAGAAGTTGATTGGGGGATTACAGGGATACATAGCTCCCTGCTGGTAAGCTGTCTAACTACTAGAAAAATAGCATCAATGGGGAAAGAAATCTGGACCATTTTCCATCACCCTAAATCACTTTCTTATACCTCAGACTTTCACATACATGCCTTCTTATACCTTATTAAACAAGCATTGTTTTTTAATCTTATTGTGAATCCTGTTTTTATGATTTTTGTTTCTAAGACAGGAATTATCATACAAAAATAGAGAAAACAGGTACTGGGGCTAAGGCCCGGTGAAGGAGAGATGATAAGGGAGACATAGGGCACCGAATTAGCCTTTGTCAGCCTGATGTAGAGCAATTTCCAGACCTTGTTAGGACAGGCTGTTGGTTAGAGGTGGGGGCCTCTTGGAAGGTAAACATCCATTTGGAAGAGCTATACCAGACAGGTGTAGATGAGAAGAAATAGAGGAGGAAGCAAGTTTAGATATGAAAGATTTTTGAATCAGTTCTGGTCCCACTCGACCATCCTGTTCTCTCATGTTCTCTTGTGTATGAGCTGACGTTTTGGAGCCCATTCCCTATGGAGGGATATCTTGCCCAGCCTTGATACAGGGGGTAGGGGCTTGGTCCTGCCTCAACTTGATATTCCAGACTTTATTGACTCCTCATGGGAGGCCTTATCCTCTCTGAGGAGTGGATGGGGGAGGGGGGGAGTGAGCAGGAGAGGAGGAGGTAGGGGGAACTGTGGTTGGTATGTAAAATGGAAAAGGGAACTTTTAAATAAAAAAAAAGAGTTTTGGATCATTTGTGCAGTGGCAGAAGTTGTCATCATTGAAAATCGAGCATGCCAAATTTGGCCATTAGAACTGTGCTAAGGTCAGAGCAAGGATTTAATAAAATCAGAGTCCGTGGAGGAAGAGAGGAAGGGTCGCAAAATGAATTCCGCTGGAGGGAGTTTCTATAAGCTCCAAGTAGGAGATGAGAGACAGGAGGGAGAAGGTCACAGAGGCCCAGATGGGCTTAAGGAAGCTGCAGGGCTTAGCAGGCAGCTCCTAGGGAGAGGAAGCCAGGAGGCCAGAAAATGGGGAGGGTTCCAATAGAGGGAGAGGAGTAAATGTCTTAGTAACTAGAAAGTTGCCCCCATGGTGGGGCCCTGGAGGGTGTAGCGGGCTCCAGGAGCCAGAGAGAAGACATTTATCAAGTAGGCAAGGAGAGATGGATGGTTAGAGCAGGTGGAGGAAGAGGCAGCTGAAGGATTTGGAACCAAACGTGACGGGGGGCAGAAGCCTGCATAAACAATTGATCTGTACACACCTTAAGACAGTCAAATCAACAAACGTGAGCCATTATGCGATGTTGAGACATGGGCATGGCTGAAAGGTAAGGAGAGCATCCTCTACCAATGCTACCTGAAGGGGGAGAACTGAGGAGGTGGGTAGTGTTTGGGGATCCCCGTATGTTAGGAGATGGGACAGGTAGTAAGAAGAGAAGATAGCAGTGGGTTTTCCAAAGGTTAACCTTTTTGATTTGCATGTAAGATGTTCGACTGCAGGCAGAGTTTTGGACAAGGAACTCATCCTTAGATAGTATGGTTCAATTTTTTTTTTTTTTTTTTTTTGGATAAGAATGTGATGGGAACAAAGGAAGGTCCCAGATGATGATCCAGGACCCCGAGGACATTTTCCTCCTTTTCTGTAACATGGAGAGAGAAGGGGTGAGTTAAGCCCAGAAGATGTAGGGTACCTGGAGGATGGCCTGTTGCAGCTTAGAGTATAGGGATTGGGTACTATGGGGTGAAGAGGAACTACTGCGGAGTTGATAAGTTGGAGATCCTGAACCAAGTGGTAGGCTCCATTTTTTTTAAAAACTGTGAATATGGGGATATTAAGGGGGGGAGAGAAGTGGAGAGCAGAAGATTCTTAGAGGTCAAAGATAAGAGGCATAAGTCCCCTGAGGCTTTGGAGAGAGTGGGTATTGAGCCTGGGTTATATATTTCATGGGATTTTGTAGTCAAATGATGAGAGGGGGATGATGTTTGGCTATAGAGATGTTCTGGGTGTCCCATGCCTGAGGATCTACTTGAGAGGGTAGTGTGGGAGCCCATTTTCAGGTTTCCTAGTAGCTTAACCCAACAGGTCTGCATAGAGAGGATGATTAGACCATGGGCCTGAGTGCAGGTGTCTGAGATGGTCTGCACTTGGCTGTGCTGGGGAGAGGTCTTTTGCTCCACCCCTTGGCATTTCTATAAATACCTTAGGGCAGAGACCATCAGGGCCCATTGGAATAGGTTCCAGGCTCTCTTGAGGCTATCCTGTATTTTGTATCTGTTTATCTCCACAATCTAAATCCTTCTATTTAATATTTCCTACTACTCTCACTCAAGAGCACTCTGGGGAAATGTGGGGGTGATGTGTAGTCCCCCCACAGGGTAGTAAGGGAAAAGGTATGTCAGATTGTGTGGTTTGGAGGAGAGGAGGAAGGGGATGACTGGCGAGCCTGGGGTCAAGCAGATGTGGGGAGCAAAAGTAAGGCTCGCACTTTGATTAGGAGGTCTCTTCCCAGAAAGGGGATGGGACAGGTTGACACCACTAGGAAGGAATGAGTAAGGGGGATACCCTTAAAGATACAGCTAAGTGGTATTTGGTGAGCCTGGTAAGGCTGTCCTACTGTGACAATAGAGAAAGGAGAAGGAGAGGTGGGTCCCCAGAGCTTCGTCAGGACTGAAAAATGGGCCCAATGTCCAGAAGGAAGGAGATGGATGACCCTGATATTGCGATGACTACCCAAGGATCCCAGTTGGAGATGGGGGTGGTCAGGCCAAGGGAGCCCAGGCTCTCTCAATCATTCATTGCCAAACCAAGGAGGTCGGTTGAAAGGCAATCCTTGCTTGATGTCCTTATACCACGAGGGACATGGGGACAACCAACACCCTAATGCCCTTCTTGATGGCACTTTGGACATGGTCCAGGTGGTTTACAAGGGTTCGGACAGGCCCAGGCCCAGTGACCCTCCTGACCGAATTTGAAACAGGGACACAGAGATTCTCAGGCTTTAGAAGGCCAGGGAGCCTGAGCTTTTGCTTTGGCTGGCTGAGAGGCCTTAGCCATCATCAGGTATTTTTATTTTGGAGTGTTTTCATCCCTCTCATGGTATACCTATAAAGCCACAGTTAAGACTTCTGCTGTGTAGTCAGGGGTCCTTTCTCTAGATGTTTAAATTAGGCCTTAGTATCAGGGAAACTCTGGGAGAAGAAGTAGGTCATTGAGAGGACTGAGCAGATGCCATAACAGGCTGCTCGGTCTTAATTTCAGTTGCCTGAGATTGAGCAAGCAGTTTCTGAGGAAGCCATGAACAAAGGACAATCAATCTCCAACATCCCTGACAGCAAGGATGAGAAGGCCTGGTACATGCAGTACCAGGCCAGGCCAGGCCTGGGCCACAGTCAGCAGATAGCCAAATAAAGACAAAGCCTGGGACTTGTCCAGACCTGCCCCCAAATGGAAAACTAGCCCTGACCAGCCCCTAACCAGTCCCAGCCAATTAGAATGTACTAATATGATTGCCACTTGCTTAAGCCAATTATATCTGAGATACTCTAATTGCCTTAGGACCTCCCCTTGGCTATGCTTAAAAGGAGCCTGAGAGCTCCTCTCCGGGTCATTGCCATTTTGCTTTTGTGTAGGATGGTCGGTCCTAGCACGCTGGAATAAAGAACACTCTTGCTGATTGCATACATGGATGGTAGTCTTTTATGGGACTTCTCCAGGACCCTAACAGTCATAAGGAGTTGCTTCCCATCTGGAGTCTCAGGATCCAGATTGGTATAATGTAAGAGGGTCTTTGTGAGGTAGTCTAGGAATTGAGGCAGGTTTTCGTGCCTTTCTTGGATAACCCCTTGGACTTTTATATAATTTACTACCTTATGAGTGGCCTTGCAGATACCAGCAAGGAGGCAAGTTAAAAATCAATTCTTACCCAGGCTGTCCCCTGGGGTATTGTAATCCCATTCAGAGTCCTGGTCTGGGACTGCCCTAGCCTCAACTGGGTGGGAGGTCATCAGTTTGGTGGATTTCATCTGCATGGGCCCTAGCCTGGTTCCAGACTCATCTATACTTCTCTGGGAGAAGATCATTGGTGAGAATCATAAAGACATCATGGAAGGTGAGGTTATAAGATTGGGTAATATATTGGATACCCAATGGGTTAACACAGAGCAAGGCCTTATACGTGATTGTTGAGTACTCTGCTCTAATGCCACATAGTCAGCCCTGACTGGGTGGGCAGCCTGTTGCTGAGGATGGAGAAAGGGAAACCAGAGAGGTTGGAGAGGAGGAGAAAGGACCGTGGGTTGAGGCCCATAAGAGGGAGGCTGGTTACTGTGATAGAAATAGTGGAGGAATCATCTGGGTTGGGCCCTGCACCAACCTAAGCTTAGTTTATGCTGCCCACAATCTCTGTTCATTTAGGTAAGTAATGACAAAACACAGGCCCACTAGAGGGTTTCTGCTAGTGGCAAACAAACTCAAGAACAAAGAAAAATCTTGGTCAGAACTACATTCAAACACAACTATCCAGGGAAGAAAAAGTATTCAGAGAATTCTTCCCAGATGTGAGGAAGAAAAAAAAAACAAACCACTTGGGATTCCTCTACTACTGAGCTCGATTGCTCCATGGACCAAAGTGCATTTGCTTCAATGTTTGGAACAAAGATGGTCCTGATGCAAAAACTCACCTGAACTTCCATGGTTTAAAATCTGTTGTCAAATTTAGATCATCCTGAGTGCTTAGCTCCCTTGTCTAAGAGGGCAAGAGCTTAGCATGTGGGTAAAGTGACTACCCTGGCAGATGGACAGTGACTATGAGCAAGTAAGGGAGGCACAGGGATGGCAGATACATAACAGTGGAAAGGGCGGATGGAGAAGGAAGCTGCATGAGGTAGATGAGAGAAATCTCACCAATGTTTCAGAGACTTCCTTTTTTAAGTACATTTATCTTCTTCCCCTATCAAGTTTCCACTGTGGGCATTTAAAACTGAACTGCACAGATTTCCTTTATCATATAACTCAAGAAACCCATAGTCTACTCTGGCTGAATCTGTTAAAAAAAGCAAAAACAAAAAACAAAACCAAAACAGACTAATATTGCTACTATAAAACCAACCAACTAACTGACCAATTGACTGACTGACCACCCAACCACCCGGCAGTGTTAGGAATTTTGTTATCACAGCAGGGGGTTGACTGATGCACAACCCAGGAGGTCATCTTGATATGTCTAAAGTCTGAAAGTTTTGACCATAGATAATAGAGGGGACAGTTCACATGGGTGCATTTTGATTTTTAGAGTATATGCTGAAGATGGAGAGAAGGTGACCTGGTGCCAGAGTTGTGGGATACTTTTTGAAGAATTGATAGGTAGAGATTAAAGAGACACCCGAGTCCGATGGATGTGTTTACAGATGTGTGCACTTCATTTTCACTTGATTCCTGAGTCAGGGGCTTGGGGATTTATCTCAATGATAGAGTGCTTGCCTAGCAAGTGCAATGCCCTGGGTTCAGTCCTCAGCTCCGAAAAAAAGACCCCTGGAGTCCCTCAATTTTGATTCCTGAGTCAGAAGGCATTTCAGGGTATCAGGCTGAAGAGCAGAAAAGATGGAGATGTTCTATGGCCTTTGAGAATCCAGTGGGAGGGAGGTATTACATGTATGTAAAGGGCTGGCAGGTGTATGGAGGTCAGTGTGAGGGAGGTATTACATGTGTGTAAAGGCCCAGAAGGTCTATGGAGGTCAGTGTTGGAGACACCAGCTGCCTTACTGAGCAGCCTCACAGACTCTTCAAACCCACAGTGAGTTCACATTTCAGTCTGAGCACTCCTTTTTTGTCTTTCTGTACTAATGTCAGTGGAAATGATGTATAGTGTGACTGAGTGAGGGCTTCCTGGACAGAGGACAGGCCAGGGCACAGCAGGACAGTGAGTCACCTGTTGTAACACAGATGTAGAGAATTCTCATCCCCAAAGGGAGCTAGAGCCCACATTGCTGTGGATTGTGGCTGTGGCTGCAGATTAGGATGACCAGGACCACAAACATTTTAAACATCTAGTTCCCAGCCTCATAGTCAAACAATTAAATCAATATATGTCTTGGTGCCTGAGCCAGATGTTCCACTCTGTTTGATTTAGTTTAAAATCATAATTTTTTTATATGTATTAAAAGTTCAATACTGACACAGATATACATCTCTAAGAAATTCAAAATATATACCAGACATATTTTGTTAATTTCTTAAGTGGCAGAATTTTATAAAGGATATGAAACATTTAATAACACTGAACAACAACAATAAGCAATGATTTGACTAATCTGGGTGAAGTCATGTGCAAACCAGGTGAGTGACTATGAATAATTTTAGTTAATATTTAGGAAAATGGAATACATTTGTCCAGTAAGTTAAAATATTGATGTACCCTTATGATCTCTAATCATTCCAGTAAATATAAAAGCATTTTAGATTTTAAATAGCGAATCCATTTATGTGTGGTAAGAGATTTTGACATTAAGTACAGTTGTCTCTATGAAATAGAGAATCATGAAAATTTATTAACCTTTTGCAAATGACCACTTACAGCTAGTTCTCATGATCCCTAGATAAGAAAAGCAATTATCCACGTCTACTAATATCTGAGATTATACCGTACAATATAACTAACCAGAACAACATTTTGACTAGTGATAAATAATTTATAGGAAATTCATTCACCTATCCAACCTTTCATTATGAAGTTATTAATTGAGCAACATTAAACAATTTTAAGCTCCATTATTCTAAAATTTCTAGCTGTATTATTCATGATGCCACTTAAGCTAAAAAGAAAATGATATGCTGAGTGGTGGTGGTGCATGCCTTTAATCCCAGTACTTGGGAGGCAGAGGAAGGGGGTATCTCTGTGAGTTCGAGGACAGTCTGGTCTACAGAGTGAGTTCCAGGACAGCCAGGGCTACACAGAGAAACCCTGTTTAAAAAAAATGGTATGTTATGGCTTTTACTTAAGATTTATTGTTTATTTTTTGTGTATGAGTATTTGTGTGTGTGTGTGTGTGTGTACCGCATGCATGCAGTGTCTGTAGAGGCCAGAAGAGGGCCCCAGATGACCTGGAACTGGTGTTAGACATGGTTATGAACTTCTGCATCTTTGCTGGGAACTGAACTGAATGTATGTGTACCACATGGTGCTCAGAGAGGTCAGGAGAGGACATTGGATTCACTGGAACTGGAGTTATGGTTGAAAGGCCTATCATTTAAAACTCCTGAGAGACCCTCCCAAGGAGATTGACCATTTATCTAATTCATCCTGATGAGTAGGACCTCTCAAGCCACAACAGTTATTTGTTCAAAATTACAGTTATTAAAGGGCAGGAGTCAAGGCTTCTGATTCTTGTTCCAGTGCCCTTTCAAACGTCATGACCAGTAACCACTCCTGCCAGCCACATTACAAGCCAACCACCACCTACAGCTTTGCTTGTAACCACCTCTGCCTGCCAAGTTAATCAGTGTAACCAACCGCATCGCTATCTGTAACCACCCCTCCAGTACTACTGATCAAGTCAACCTACCACTGTTACCTTATAGCCACCCCAGATAATCTTACTGGTTCCGACAACATGCCATCATTACCTGTAACCTCCTCTGCCAGCCCTTCTAACCAGGGAAACCCACCCTTATTACCTATAATCTCTTCCTAGAGTCCTACTCATCATGCGAACCTTCCCTATGGTACCAATCCAAGCTCGAGTCAAGCCGCCTTTGAGTTTCTAGTGTGCACCCACAGTGTTGAAATCCAGAGCATTTTCCTAGCTTGCTCCTGAGACCCCACCCCCCACCCCTGCCCAATTCCCAGTTTCCCCAGTCTTTGAGTGCGTTGTTTGTATCTGGTTCCTATTTTCCTGCGCAGGGATCTCCTTTTATCCTGTCTTCGGGTTTGGCCTGGGTGGTTGACTCCAGTACTCTTACTTGAGCATCTGGTAGCACATCTCCTTGGATCCCGAGGAGCTCCCTTGGCCTGCGGCCATCTCCGCAACAGGTGTCTAGTCTATCGGTCACAGACAAGGCTTCCTTTCACACTCCAGACCTTACTAACCTGACTAATAGTAGCCCGATTGTCACCTCGACAGGAAGACATGCAATGCACGACAGGATGGTGACAGTAGTGGAGGAACATGTGCCTTCACACAGGAGGAATGACGCATTAGGGGGGAAAAAGAGGGCGGCGCCGAGTGGGGGTGGGGCAGTGCAGGTGAGGAGTGGGAGCAGAAGACACATCCTGCTGTATTGGCCAGGCACGTTCCTGGACCTCTTCCAAGGTCACACTCGTCTTCTATTCCAATGACCTTCGCTTCAGAGCCTTTTGTAGCTCACACAGCCACAAGGCCCCTCCCGAAACCTCTTTGCGGGATGTTAGTGTGGCTTGGTTCCACTGTCGTTAGCTGTGTGTACCTGGCCCTGTGGTGGTTTAACTTGGAAGCAGATGTCAGCCGGTGGATGGTGGCCTGCAACGTGGCCTCTCTTTAGAACCTCATGGTCCAGGTCCAGTTGTACTGTGTCAATCTCTGGAGAAAAGGACCCAGTGTTTCTCACAAGCTTTGAGCTGACTGGACAGTTGGGGTAGGTCTGGGAAACGCTGCCGTGTGTGATTAATGTGAAGGGCATCCATGCAAGTCACTCGGCTGTGCCCACATAGTCCCTGGGCCCTCGGTGTGAGCGCTGCACAGTCACAGCGTCAGCATGGCGAGTCTCCACCCTGTGGGATATAGCTGCTTCTCGGTCTCCTCCTTGGGAGCTCCCTGTAGAACGGCGGGAAGGCTGAACGATACTCACTGCCTGCTTGGGCAGAGTTTGGAGCGTAGGTAGAATTTGTTATTTTTATTAAAATGTAAGGAAAATGAATATCTAAACTAAATAAAACACACGACCCTTTAAAAGGAGCGTGTCTGAGCGGACCTGCAGTGTGAGCGACAATCCACCAGAGGGCTCTCGAGTCCCACATCCAACCTTCGCTGTCCCTAACACTGCAGGCACAGTTAATGGAATAAAACTCATTCTGTGCTCCTCAATGTGGCCAGGCCTAGGGAGTAAAGTGTGCTTCTAAAAATTGTCTTTTTTCACCTGGTGCAGTAGCACATGCCTTTAATTATAGCACCCAGGAGGCAGAGACAGGCAAATCTCTGTGAGTCTGAAGTCACCTTGATATATACAGCAAGTTCCAGGCCAGCCAGGGTTGTGCAGTGAGACTCTGACCTAAACAATGACAACAACAGCCACCTCCTTTTTTCAGTTCTGGCTGCTCACAGGAAATACTATGTCGGGAGTGACATGTTCTCCATCCCCTTAGCAACCCAAGGCCACCCAGGAGAAAGGAGTTCGGTCATATTCCCAGCTCTCGCTCTATCCCTACTTTGAGCTGTAACTCAGATGTGCGGAGACAGACTGAGAATTCGAGACTGGCTCACATTGTAACTAAATGAATTATCCATAGTTTATATTTTTCCTTTGCCATTTTAATACAGGTTGAGTGCTTAGATCCAGGGCTGGTCCTTATGACCCAGGGCTCTGGAAACAGTGCAAGGATATGAGTGTTGGGCTGTAGGAGAATTGGTTCCCACCCTGACTTTGCAGTCATTTAGCTGTGTGATTCTTTATAATGACCCTGTCATCCTGGGCTTTGGTTTTGTTGCTTGTAGGATGATGGTCGTGCAGGGCTTAGCTGTCACATGCAAGCTTTATATAGCACAAATGTAGCTTCTCAGACTCACTTTTCCCACTCTCAGTTCTCATTGTTCCTAATAGTTCCTTTTCTAGACTCTCAGTCTCTTGACCTCCCTGGGTAAATGTTTTCTTATACCACATGACACCAAGCAAAAGCTATGCACATGCCAGATGATCCTGTTGAGGTACAGCTGTTCAATGACAGTCTTAAGGATCATGCAATGACACTCTCTGCAACCAAGGACATTCATTAAACCGAGTGCTCAAGGAGATATAGTTTGCATAACTTCGTAAAAAGTTGTGGAAAGGTGGCCAGTGAGCTGGCTCAGCGGGTGAAGGCACTTGCTGCCAGACCTGACGACCTGAGTTTGATACCCTGGGACTCATGTTGTGGAAGGAGAGAGCTGACTCCTATAAGTTGTCCTCAGCCTCTATACATGTGCCGTATCTTGTAGGTGTGTGTGTGTGAGTGCATACATACTAGTAGATACAACGTAGTAATTTTTAATGAATGGTTTAAAGAAAATCACACAGCAGAAAAATATGTTTAGTCTCAAGTCACGTAAATTTGGTCACTAATTAAGCTATCGTCTCTGTTTAGCATGGGCCAAGCATCCCAGCCCTTTGAGACTGTCTGTATTTTGATTCTGTCATCCGCAGGGGATGATAAAGCTGTGAAGCTGGGTTTGGCTGAGTGACCACTTGGTACTTACATTTATGTAGTTCTCTGAGACACATCCTCCATGCCTTTAAGGCAGTGGTTCTCACCCTTCCTAACGCTGCGACCCTTTAATACAGTTCCTCATGTTGTGGTGACCCCCCCCACCATAAAATTATTTTTGTTGCTACTTCATAAGTGTAATTTTGTTACTGTTTGAATCACAGTGTAAATACTGTGTTCTCCTTTGGTCTTTGGGATCAAGACCCACAAGTTGAGAACCACCTCTTTAAGGCGTCAAGTGTGACAGAATTATGCGTTCAACCCTCTCCCAGGTTGAAGTGTGTTGCTGGAGAATTTCTCTCCAGCTCCCGCCACCAAGTCCCGCCAGTCTCAGAGCCCACTTATAAAATAAACACACAGACTCTTACATTATTTAAACTGCTTGGCCATTAGCTCAGGCCTGTTATTGTCTAGCTCTTACTCTTATATTTAGCCCATTTCTATTAATCTTTACTTTGCCACATGGCTCATGGCTTACTGGTACATTACATCTTCCTTGTCCTGATGGTGGCTGGCAGTGTCCCTCCCCGACTCAGCCTTCCACTTCCCAGAATTCTTTTCCTTGTCCCGCCTATACTTCCTGCCTAGCCAATGGCCAATCAGTGATTTATTTACTGACCAATCAGCAACACACTTGACATACAGACCATTCCACAGCACTTCCCCTTTTCTTTTCTTAAAAAGGAAGGTTTTAACTTTAACATAGTAAAATTACATATAACAAAACAATTATCAAGCAAGAATTACAGTTACAGTATTAAAGAAGAGATCCTATCTATCTTATATTTGTAAGTTTAAGGTTTTATATCTAACTTATCTTTTATTATAACTAAGGAAAATTGTAAGTATCCAGTCTTTAACCACATCAAAGACCTCAGAAGGATATATTACTACCTGAGAAATGGAGAAGGATATAAGCAACTTTTAGGAGTCTTGTAGGGTAGACAGAGACAGCTGGCAGCCTGGACAGTCATTCAAAGTTCTCTTGTAAAGTTGGGGCATCTGTCTTCAGCCCACAGGCCTAGAGTCTCTTATTCACTTTTCTCTGTGTCCTGTAGAATGTCTGGCAGTTTTCTCTGCAAAGGAGGAACCTGAAGGACCATTTTGTCAAGCAAAGTTCAGTGGTCACCTTTGTATGGGTCCTGCATGTCCAGTTGATCAGACAGTCCAGGCAAGAACAGTTTCTTGCCCAAATGGCTATTTTTGTCAAGGTGAAGATAAACTCCATATGGAGTGTCTTCGATGCCCATCCTCCTCTCTGAAGTAAATCAGTGCTGTCAGGAGCAGACATGTCTCACTGTCCAAAAAGTCTAAATTTTTAAAACATTTTAAATGCCATATTCTGTAGGTCTTTGAAGTGTTTGAAGACTACCTATCTATCTGAAATATATCTATGTATACTTAGAAGACTTAACTAACATGGCTACAAATATTATCATAGATGACTAACTATTAATCTATTTTTTAATTATCCATTACAATTTTAAATGAGTTACATAAACATAATACCTCAAACAAGAATAGAAATATATATACAGTATAACAAAATTAAGTTTAAATTTGTATCAATAAACTAAAATCTGTAGCAATGTAAAACATTTTAAACAAGTTGTTACTCTTTAAAAGTAGGTTCATTAATCTACCCTTTCATCCTATCATATCTAAACTATCCCCTTTTTTTCTTTAGAAAGAGATTATATTTATAATCAACCTGCTTTAAATAAAAATATTGGTTTTTCTCTGTCCCACACCAGAGGGCTCTTCTGATTTGGGACACAAGAATCTCTTAACCATTTTTTTTTTTTAGCAATATGTCTGGGTTTAGAGGGGGAGTGAGCCAATTCCATCTCTAAAGCCAGCTTGGTATATTTGGGAATTTGGGCGTAGCTTCTCTTACTACTTCCTGCTGGAGGGGGGCGCTGTATCTTATGGGGACACGAAGAAAATTTTAGGATCATGGAGTAGTCCATGAGGCTGTATCGTCTGAGCCAGTTGCCTTGAAACCATTCTGGATGTTGAATCATCTGGGCCATGGTGTCACTGGAGACCTTTCAGGGGGTCTTGGCTGGTCAAACCTGATGTATCTTAATCTGGAACAAATCCATAGTCTCTGGCTTTCTGTGGAAACAAGAGCAGAGACTCTTTTCCAAAGCAACATATCCTTATATCCAAATTTTGAAGTCAAGGTACCTTTAAAATATACATTTTGGCATAACTCAACAGCTTTTACAATCAAATGTTTTTCTGCAGTTACGAATATCAAAGAGAACATAATCCAGATTCTCTGTGTGGTAGCCATCTTTACGTGGCTTATTTTTTTTATATTAGCTTGAGCCTATTGCTTTAAACTGTAGCCTTCTAAGCCTGAAACGGCACTGGCGCTGTGGCTGCTGGTTCCGCCCACTTCAGCTTCCCAACATGGCGGCGGTCTGCTTTCCGCCAACTCTGGGAGCCGTAACTCTCAGAAATAGTGGGTCTACATTTTTACCAAAGTAGCGTGTAGCCCAGAAACCTCTTTTTTTTTGTTTTGTACTAGCAAAGGCTAAATTCACCACACAGTTTAATGTGCTACTTGCAGAGGCCTCATTCCCGCCATACTGCAGGTCGAGAGCGCACGCTAGGAACCCGCCAGTAGCTCAAACCGGCAGCTGCCGCTCATTTGAGAGAGAAAATTAGGAAGCTGTTTTTAGGTCCGTTTTAGAATCTTTTTTCTAAGTTTTTAGGTGGAAACTCTTGCCACCACGTTGGACGCCATTTGTTGCTGGAGAATTTCTCTCCAGCTCCCGCCACCAAGTCCCGCCAGTCTCAGAGCCCACTTATAAAATAAACACACAGACTCTTACATTATTTAAACTGCTTGGCCATTAGCTCAGGCCTGTTATTGTCTAGCTCTTACTCTTATATTTAGCCCATTTCTATTAATCTTTACTTTGCCACATGGCTCATGGCTTACTGGTACCTTACATCTTCCTTGTCCTGATGGCGGCTGGCAGTGTCCCTCCCCGACTCAGCCTTCCACTTCCCAGAATTCTTTTCCTTGTCCCGCCTATACTTCCTGCCTAGCCAATGGCCAATCAGTGATTTATTTACTGACCAATCAGCAACACACTTGACATACAGACCATTCCACAGCAGAAGTGCTTTTGCTAATCAATGCCTCATTTACACTCACTCATTTAGCTCTGGACCTACTCAGTTATACTTTGGAACCACCCCAAACCATCCCCGATAACTTCCTTTTTCCTTTTTGACAGTATCAGACTTCATAGTATAAGTGTAGAAGTTCAGTTGAAGAATATAAGCTAGCCAATCATTTGGTTGTGTGTGGACTTGTGTGTACAAGTGTGTTCATGGGCACCAGAGGGGAGGGGCCAGAACCATGGTGGTGGTTGGGTGAGGAAGGCTGATTACGAGAGTTCTTATCAGCTGATGGACGACACTACTCTCACAGTGTAAAACCTCCTCAGCGTGACCTACTTTCCTCATGGAAACTGTGTGTGTTTTTATCTCACTTCACTTTCCTTTCATAGCTGCTGTGAGTATGTCTTTTATGGAGGCAGTCCAGGAGAGTCCCCAGAGCCCTAGGAGGGTGACAAGAGCCTCTTCTACCACCAAACAACACTGGGTCAGTATTGATCCACAGAGTTCTGTCCCTCGATTGCCGCTTACTCTCCAATGATGATGGAGGACTCCTGGTTATTTCTGCTTGGTTGGGCACACGGAGCATTTCCCAGGCTGATGTGCATTGCTGCCGCAGAGCAGCGAGAAGAACGTGCATCCCTGGCTCAGAATACACTTTTTGAGAGATAAGCTGTGTTTGTTGGCAGTCTGTGTTTTATTTATTTAGGAAGGGAGGCAGGCATTTGTGTTTGCAGAGACCCCCAAGGCAGATGCTATTTACAGACAACTTATCTTCCAACATCGGATGCCTGCTTCTCTCTAAAGCCCATGTATATTCTCTGGAAAGATTGTTGAGGTGTTACAGTAGATAGAGTAGAGAACCCCCTCTGACACAGAAAGGGGAAGAGGGCTTCCTAAGACTTAAGAGCAGCTGGGCGGTGGTGGCGCACGCCTTTAATCCCAGCACTCGGGAGGCAGAGCCAGGTGGATCTCTGTGAGTTCAAGGCCAGTTTGGGCTACCAAGTGAGTTCCAGGAAAAGGCGCAAAGCTACACAGAGAAACCCTGTCTCGAAAAACCAAAAAAAAAAAAAAAAAAAAAAAAAAAAAAAGACTTAAGAGCAGAGGCTGCTGTTCTTCTAGCAAGCTGGACCACTTCTAGCATGCCTGGGTGGAGGGGTGTACTGCAGCCCTCAGTGAGGCAGGGGGCTTTACGGTCTTGATGGAGTCCTGTGCAGCAGACTGGGCACCAGGAGCTGCTGCTGCCAATCCCGAGGGACCATGTTGATAGCCACTGACCTATCCACTGGGGTCAAGACAGACTGAAGGCTACAGGAGTTTGAAAGCCTGCCAGACTCTTTGGCTGTCCTGGATTAAAAGTTGGGAATCTTTTTAATGCTGAGAATTTCCTGCCCCAGAATGGAATGACAAATATACATATATATGATTTCCCAGGAAGAAAAAGGATCCTTGCTGTACATCACGGGGAATGATGGCCAAATTATTCCTGAGACAGCATGGCTTCTTCCCTCCCTATCTTCCTTCAAGGACTAATCTTAAATATTAATGTGTGACAGGCCATGGAGACCCAGGAAGAAAGGTCTCAGGCCTCCCCCAGGAGCTTGGGGTGCACATCACAGACAGGTAGGGTGGAATAGTGATGTGGGGCCAGAATACCAAAAGGGAGCCCTAGGAGGATAGATAGGAGACCAAGCTTGGGGCTTTTGGCTCTTATGTCAGGGCTCCTTTCATCTTGTGACATTTCACCCCAGAGCACCATCTGGGCATCTGAAAACTGATGATAGGACACCCTTTCCTGCATGTTTCTGCCTGTGCACGGCCTGGACACAAGCCTGAAGTGGTGGGCCCATTGATCACAGGACTGAAATCTGTGTAAGCCCCAATCAATCCTTTGTTATTAATTCTTGATCTCAGGTATGTGTCATAGTGACTGGAAGCTGGCTAACACACACTAGTAGAAGACTAATGAGACATCCTTGCAGAATCCCAAAGCTGCACAAAATCCACCTCTGTAAAGTCCAATTTATTTGGTGCTGCAATGCTGCCCCATAATCTGTCACATTTAGGTAACTTGTCTCTCTTTCTGGCCACCTTATCTATGTGGCTCCAACTTTACATTTGCTCATTTGATTAAATGTGTACCTGCCAGAACCCCCCTCCCCCAACCGTGTGTGCATGAGTGCAGAGGAAAAGTAAGCTGTTTGATCCACCATGAGGAAGGTGGAACAGGAAGAGCAATGTTACAGATTCCCGAGAGAAGCAGAAAGATGACATGCCCACCAGCTCGTCTCCTGTAGCCCAGAGGAGGGGGACCAGCAGATTCAAGGAAGCAAAGAGATAGTCTAACATCAGGATGCACAAGTCTCACTAGACGTGGAAGGTGGCTGGACATCATCATCACTTGTGAGCTCCTGGTCCAAACTGAAAAGCTACTAGTGGGCAGTGTTTCACTGACCTCCATGACAGAGACCATGAAATGCAGGTATCCTCATTACCCAGATTTATAATCACAAGAAAACACCACGGGAATGATTTAGAGTTCTCTAGCCTCATCCTTCGCTCTCATCCCATTCTCTCTCTGTGAGAGAGTGAAATAATAAGTCAGGAGTTAGGACCCAGAGATGTTTTAGCCTCACAAGACCCGACAGCTCACTGGGCATCAGAGAAGTGCACTTTAAGAAACCCACACAGCAGGGAGATGACCTGTGACTATTTTCATCTCAGGCAGCTGGTCATGATCCCCTTGGGTTCCATCTAGACTTTGAACCACTTGTATTTTGTTTTCCAACCCTGCTCCTTTCCTGGGGCAATGCTGTGTGGCTGAAAGGAAGAAATCACCTCTCTAAAGCAGACATCATGCCAGGCTTTTTCCTGGTCCTTCTGGTTCTCAGTGTCGCTCTCTCAGGTAAGAGCACCTTAAACTAAGTGCAAACTGCAGGTGTCAGATTATTCAAAGGAGGGCAAACATCAGTGTGGGTCATGTTGTTCCTGGAAAAGCAGGCACCGATCCCTTCAGGATAACCTTTAAAATGTGGCTCAGATGGATAACTCCATGAGATCTCTATAAACAGATTGCTAAAGAAGTCAGAGCTTTAAGTACGGTTTAAGGCTTACTCCTTTATTGCATGTTGCTCTTTGGGATCGCTGTGTGTTACAAACCTGATAGACGTAAAAGAGGGAAATGTTACCGAGGACATTGATTGTTTTCCCAGGATTGTTAAAATGCTCAGTGGAAATTTACTAGGTGGACATTTTTCTATCATGTCTACTAATAATTGCTGGGTCTCTGTGTAGATCTTTAATTTTGTATAATATATCCCATAGACTTGTTAATAATTTAACAAAGTTTTGTAAACTAGGAGGTTTCGTATGTTTCAATACTATAATAAAAAAATGTCTGTGAATATCCGTGTGCTGTATGACCTGATGGAAAGAGGGATTGTTGATAAAGAAAGAGAATTAATAAGAGGTGAGAATGAAAGCAGAAAGGGAGGGGGGCAGGCAGTGAGGAAGGCACTCCTCAAAGTTTAGGGGATAGTGGTCGTCTACATGCCAGTTTTCTGGGACTTGGAATCATTTAATTGTTACAAAACACAGACAAAACAGAAAAGTTTCATCGTGAAGCTAAGGGCAAGATTTTGAGCAGTGGAGTTCCATTAGTCATCTATCTTCATTTCTCAGTAGTATTTTTGCACATTGGATTATTACAGCTTTCAGATTGAGAACTGAACATCCAGAACTAAATCCTAGACTTCAAAATCAGAGACTGAGAGGTCCACATGAACACTATCATATACACTTTCAGAAGTCGCCTTCCACCATAACTGAACCCAAAAGCAAGCAGGGTAACTTCTAAGTGCAGAGAAATACCAAGCCGACTTCCAAATAGCACCAGATCTTTTCTCTGAAAAGTCTTAAATATAGCCTTCCAATAATAAAAATGATAATCAACTTTTGGGTATTTAGCATACAGTTAATGTTCATGACTGTTTTTTGGCTTTAATTTATTAGGATATTCCTTTTACTATGAAAGAATTGGTTCTTACAATGCACATTCCAAGAGTACCACCTCAGTGGCTAGCAGGGATAATTAACATAAACTCTCTAGGCTCAACTGTGCTTCGTCCTCTGTGTACAGTAAATGGTGCATTAGAAAATTGAAATTGGAAGAGAACCTGGTGCTTTTTCTCCACTGTGGAGGCTTCAAGAGTGTGGTCATGTATTCCGTGAGTATATGTTTCTTGTAGATCAAAATAATAATCATCAATCTAATGACCTGTAATCAATCTCACTCTGAAACCTCGGGAGCCAGTGGGATCTACTTAGATTTTTGGACAGAACCCCCCTCCCCCCGTCCTTCAGTTTTTTAACATTACTACTCATTGTAAAAATTTATTTAATTACACAAATTTATTTTTCATATGACACTGGGTACCCTTTCATTTTTATATTTCTGAATTTGGTAAATAGTAACAGTTGCATATTACTGTGTGACATCTCTCACGTTGACTTTTCACATTTGAGTGCTTGTGTGTGTTCCCAAAGAGAAGGAACTCTGGCTTATTTGCCTTCCCAGCATTCTTCTTCCTACAGGATAATGTCTGTTTACTCATTCAATGAATATTTATTAAGCATCTACTGTACCCTGGGAATACTTCCAGGATGTGTGGATACATGAGAGAATAGAGCAAAATCATTCTAATAAGCTCTCATGCTTGGAAGAATCCATTAAATATTTACTGTTTGGTTTCACGCCGAGTTCCAGATCCACATGTCAGCAGAGGCAGCTACCAATCCTGCGGCATAATAATGGGAAGAAAAACCAAACCGAAACACAGCGAAAGATGTAAAAAAACACGTTACATATCCCAATCATAACTGTTGAAATTACTCAATGACTTAAAATTTTTCAATAATTTCTTTGCTCTCATAGTTGAAGATCAACAAAGATGCTACCTTTAGCGAAATCATAAAGAACCAAGGGAAGTTTCATGAGTTTTCTTGCCAGTTATTTATTCCTTGGAATGAGTGAGTTTGTCAAAGCCCTCTAAAAAAGAAAATTTAGTGTGGGGATGGGAAGAGAGCAGGGGCCCTGGAAATCTGAGGCCAGGAAAATTGGTCAGGAGGAAAGAGCCCAGAAGATAAAGTCTTACTCTGAAGCTGGCAACGGGTATCTGTTGGGGGGCTGTGTCCAAGGAATGGCACACTGAGCTTTCTCTTTTATATTTCCTAAACAAAACCAAAAAGGCCTCAATTAGTGGGCCACACTTCTTTGGGGCTGCTGCATGGATGCCAAGATTCTGTAGGCACAGGAGGAGCCACAATAGTTACCTATCTCATGCTTATCCTTCACATGCTTTGCCTAAGATGAAGATTGAATCCGGACCAGATAGCAAGCCTCTAACTCTGGGTCTGGTACCCACTGATGTTCAGTGTAGGTCTGCTGGGTTCTTATTTTAATGATGGGGGAACTTGGCAAGGGTCTTGGTATTTTGAGCCCAAAGGATCACTACTCTTGGAATACATTTCCAGCTCCAAGTTCCCTGTGCAGAAACAAGCAGCAGCAGGCATAGAATCCCACATCTCTGCCTCTCGACTTGTGTTCTCTGGCTCTGTTCGTTCCTTCCTTCCTCTTCTGGTTTTCTGCCTGAGAATTTATGTGTCTGGTTGCAAAGAAAATATTTTGCCAAGAAAAAACCAGAGAGTTTAAGCAGAGAGACGGGGAACGGGAGAAGATGTGGGAGACTAGGGATTGAGAAAGCCCTGTCAGGTGGCAGATATTTACACCTGTTGCATGGTACTCAGTATGTCATGGGTGGTTTCAAAGCAAGTGGATATGGGTTTCATTTGAAGCAGGGTCACTCCTTTCCCATAAAATCTTCTATGTCTACCTCCAAGGAGAATAACTGAAGAGTGATACCCCCACTAAAGAAGCCCTGGGCAAAGTGATGAGGCCCAAAGGCAGGCGTCAGCTACAGAAGGGGACTGTTGAGCTGTTTATGAGACACCGGCATGGAATGTCCTCCTGGGATCAAACAAACGTTTGTGCCTTAGTGTTAGAATCTCACACTCTTCCAAGTGCTAGGCTGCATCAGACATCAGGATGATGTTTAGCTTTCTGTACCTGTAGAAAAATACACATAGTAGGATAAATGTACGTGAAGATAAATAGTTTATTTTATCTTGTAGTTAGATTTTCTAGTCTGATCTTCTTTAGGGATTATGGCGAGGCAGCAGATTGTAGCAGGAGGGTAGAGTTGGGGGAAAAACTTCTTACATCATGAGCCAGAGTGCAAAAAGGAAGAGGATTCCACAATCCCATAATCCCCTCAATGTGCCCTTCAATATCATAAAGATCTCCCCCACTTTCTACTTCTTAAAGGTTCCAGTACATCTCAATAGCTACCACCCAACACATGGGCCTTGGAGCCACTGAACTTCTAGACCATAGCAAACAGTAAAGCGCACAGGGCACTGCAAGGTGTCACTAAACATCAAAAACAACGATACTAATGAACATGTGCTCCTAGAATCAAGCTGTTGTTTTTTGTGTAGAAATAAGGGGATCTTGGTGGAGATAAGTCACATTTCCTCCGATGCAACCCCCAGATAATCACAAGCAGGTGGAATCATCTGGCTCATGAGTCTGAAGATCACAAGCTGCTATTCACTTTCAGCTTACTAACCATGTCACTCCCTGAAATCTTGATTACACGTAATTTTGTGTGTCCTGGAGCAGCGAGCGAGGGCCACTGCTTTGTCTGCCACAGAATGTGACCATTTGCTAATTCATTCATCTGTTCATTCATCACACATCATCAAATATTTAACAAGGCTACAGTTTCAAAGAATCAAACATGCCCATCGTCATTAATATTTTACGTTAAAAGGACAAATCATTAACCTGTCTGGGCTTCTCCGCTGCTCCTGCTATAGTGACTGAGGCATATGTGTTTTATTTTTTCATTTGGTGAATTTTGCTTTGGTCAAAACAGACTTGCCCCAGTCAGCTGCAGCTGCCATAATACAACACATACTACCAGTTGGTGATTTAAGCAGCAGGCATTCATTTCTCCCAGTCTTGAGGCTGAAGTACATGCTCAACAGAGTTGAGAGTTCCTGGTGAGAGCTCCCTTCTTGGATGGCAGATCATTTCTTCTGGCTCCTCACATAGCCCCTTCCTCTGTTTCTCCTTTTTAGAAACTGTATCTTCAAACATACTCACCTTGGGACTGGACCTTTCATGCATGATATTTTAGTGGCACAAATATTTAGTCCATTTTACCAACCAGTACAAGTGTATATGCTATGGGAGCTCTATCTTTTAAGATTGGTAATACAACGTGAAATGGGTTCCCCTCCCTGGGAGAGCAGAGTCATGCATTTCCCTTGGAACCAGGTGAAAAGCAAGATCCAGATGTTACTATTTTAGATTTTATGGCACAACATGCAGACTTATCTCCCTTCAAAAGAACTGTATAATTGTTTGTACAGTTTTCTGGATGGGACTGAAAATTTAAAGGTAAGGGTCTGGTTTGTCCTCAGGAAGATCTTGTTCACATAAAAATTCTCAGAGCACAGGCTTATGTGATCTAAGAAACCTGTGGGGTGTGTGTGTGTGTGTGTGTGTGTGTGTGTGTGTGTGTGTGTGTGTGGTGTCTCTCTGTGTGTGTACATGCATATGCACAGGCACATACAAAACATTATTCTGTAGTTTTTAGCATTCCTGGAGTGCCTCAATCTACCACTTGAGGCAACATCGTAAATGATTTGTGCTAATTGGGCTAACCTATAATAGAAGGACTTCCCAGAAGTCCAGCCTGTCGTCCAGCAGCTTAGTCAGTGATGCCAGCGAGACAGATGAGGGAGTCCAGCCTCTCTGCCTCTCCTTGGAGCACTGGGCAGGTGTTCTTTGTAGTTAAAGGACTGTTTAAATCACTAATGGTATTGATTACATGATCTTTAGCTTCTTACTGTAAGCATTGCTTCTGATGACATTCTTGTAAATAAACAAAAATGCTGAAGAATTGGGCTAAAGAGATGGCTCAGTGGCTAATAGCATTTACTACTCTTGCAGAGAACTCCGGTTGGGTTCCCAGCACCCACATGGTATGTAACTCCATTTCCAGGGCTCTGCATCCCTCTTCTGATCTCTGTGGGTACCAGGCATGCATATAATGCACATAGGCATGCACAGGCAAAACAAACACACACACACACACACACACACACACACACACACACAAACACACACACACACACACACACACACACACACACACGAGAAGATAAATCTAAAAAAGTTTAAAAAAAGATGCTGAGGGATGAGGCCATTTGTCTCTTTAATTGGTAGCTGCTGGCGTTTCCCTTACTGCCCTGGATATCTTGAACGAAAGTGCTGTCAATCAAAGAGCTAGCCAGACTACCCTATGGCATCTTGAACATTCCACTGATTCTTTGAAAAAAACTACACAAGAATGGTACCTGATTGGCCTGGCTCCTGAAGGCACAGCCTCAGCCAGTGCTGTCTGAAGCACCTTGTATCAAGATTTTCACCATGACAAACCTTGGTGGAAATGTAGATTCCGACCTCTTTCTATTTAGGCTGGAGGAGGATCACTTCCCCTAGTGGCCTAGCAGAGGGACTACTGTAACTGATGTTAAAGAAACAAGGTTTTTTTTTTTTAGGATTGGTCCAAATAGCACTTCTCAGGCTGAATAAGCCTGTTGATTTGTCCTTCGGGGAGCCAGCTGTGAGACAGTCTCCTGAGGCACCCCCTCTGGTGTCAAAACATTAGGCCCAATTAGAGGTTTCTCCAAAGTTTTTTTTTTTTTTTTTCCTTGCCCCTTTTTAGTAGTGTGGGCTGAACTGGTAAGATGAAGAGGAAGAGAAAAAAAAATCAGCAGACAGCAGAGCCATGGCAGAGGCAATGGAGTTGGCAGGGGCAGTGGCAGCTTGCCAGTCAGAAGATCAAGCAGCAAGGCAGTCAGCCAGAGAGAAGCCACCACCAACAGTTCAAGAGCTTAGTTCATCAATAAGGGAGCAGAGTAGAGACATGGCAAGAGAGGGCAGAGAGAGAGGGCAAGAGAGAGCAGTTGGCTGGGACCAAAGAAACTTGAAAGACAGAGAGGAGATGCTGCAGGTCCTTGATACCAGAAGAGTTCCAGAGAGCTGTTAAATTTGTAGGGCGTGTTGGGTGTCAGACAGGCTTGTGTTTAGGGCTGAGGAATCCCAACTTCCTAGGCCTACATAAAACTCCAACAATGGATGTTGTCATGACTGTGGAATACTAGGCATGTGGAAACGGAGACTCTCCAACTTCCTAGGTCTACACAGGAGTTCTGTGAGTCAAAGGTTGTTCAACAATGTTGCTGTCTTCAAAAAGGGGCACTGCCTGCCACAGGTGAAGGACAGAGAAGCGAACAGGTGCATCTTCCCCATTTTTCTCTAGAGCAATTCAGCGCTGATGTAGCCATAAGGTTTTCTCTGGTCCTGCCCGGCCCCACAGTCCTGCAGCAGCTTATAAAATAATCACTCAGAGGCTTATATTAACTACAAACTGTATGGCCAATGGCTTAAGTTTCTTGCTAGCTAGCTCTATCATCTTAAATGAACCCATTTCTATTAATCTATGTTTTGCCACATGGCTGTGGTGTTACCAGTCTGCTGGCATCTTGCTTCTCCTTGGGCAGCGGCTGGGGTCTCTCTGTGTATGTCTGCTTGGATTTCCCACCTGCCTCTAAACTGCCTTGCCATAGGGCAATAGCTTTATTTGTCAACCAATCAGAGCAATACGTATTCACAGCATACAGAAAGACATCCACAGCACTCTGGCCCAAACTGCTCCACATCCCTCAATGAAAACAGAAGTGAAGAAGCTGGCTGTCTTGTTACTCAAGGGCTGGCCACTCAGCAGTTGTTTTTCTCCACAGTGACTGTGTGCCAATTCCACCAGGCAGCTCCCAGGAATCTCCATCCCCTCCCCTCCCATTTCCAGGAAGCTTTTAGGTCCCTTGACCTATTGATGCCCTGGCGGCTGCCCTGTCACCTGCTCTTAGATGCTTCTCTGCTTATTAATAACAGCTGAAGCACCCAAGTTCCAGAAAGGTAAATTTTTACATGAGTGAGCCCAAATGTAAGGCCACACCCCTCCCTATTGCTCATGTTAGTGCTTTTTACTTCAATGCATTTTGTACTCATACATATGCTTTCTTGAGTGGATGAGAAAGGGCGAGGTACAACAGCTATAGCCCATATGTTTTTTTTGTTATGTTTTCAAAAATAATTTTTGTGCGTTGTTGACGAGTTCAATGTATTCTAGTCATAGACTCCCACACATGATATTATTTTGTTTTCCTCCCACTCTCTCTGCAACTCTACAACTGTTCTTGTCAACATGACCTCCACCCACTTCCATGCCTTTTTCCCCTTAAAACATTCCGAATTTAATTAGGGTCTCTTGCATGGCATGGCTGTTGAGTTATTACTGGATCATGGACAACTTATCAGTGGCTACACCCTTGAAGAAAACAGACTTTCCCTTCCCCAGCTGACACTAACTCAGCTAGGGACAGGGCCTCACGAGGTCCTTTCCCAGGCATGTTGGAAGGCAGGTTTTTTTTTTAGATAAATAAAATTTAATATCACATCTTTCCTCTTTCTCCTTGTATTACAGATTTTGAAAAAAAAAAGTCAAATTCTTACCAAATAGCCTTCTCACTGTATTGTTATCCATTAATGTTTATAAATTATTAATTAAAACAACATCTAAGAACACTTTTAAGGGTTTGAAACTGGAAATCTTTTCCCAAGGGAAAAGTGTGATGTATCTCGTTTTTCTTCAGTCTTTTTGTTTAAAAATTTAAAATTTATTTAAATCATAATGACATCACCAATCTTCCTTCTTCTTCCTACTACTGTTGCCGTGTACCTCCCTCAACAACCTTTCAAGTTCATGGCTTTTTATTCTTTGACTATTGTTCTCTCTCTCTCTCTCTCTCTCTCTCTCTCTCTCTCTCTCACACACACACACACACACACACACGCACGCACGCACGCACGCACGCACACACACACACTGGAAGGCTGATGTGCTGGATTTTGTGTGGATAACCACAGCTGCTTTGAGTTCATGAGTTCAAAGGCTTTATGTCATGTTCAGAAGACAGAATTTCATGGCACTTCTCCTCATCTTTCTGCTCCTCCATTATTTTTGTCTGGTCTTCCATGATGTCACTGGAAGCTTGATGAGGGATTATATAGCTGTCCCATTTAGGGCTGAGTACTCAACAGTCAGTTATTCTCTATACTTTTGACCAGTTATGATGGTCTGAATTGACTTCTGTCCACTGCATGAAGAAATGTCTCTGATCGAGGAAAGGAGTGGCAGTAAAACACGAATTTGAACATAAAAACTTAGAAGGCAGTTTGCCAACATGCCCACTTAGCAAAACACAGTAGTAACAGTAGTAGGTTTTGTCCTAAGACCTATGGGTGGTTACTTAAACTCTGCTCACATTATTTAACTGCTTTTCTAGTCCAAAGTCCCGAAGTCTTTCCCATTCCTCAAAAACAAAACAAAACAAAACAAAACAAAAAACAAAAAACAACCAACCAAATAACAACAAAAACATGGTCAAGTCTGTCACAGCAAGAACCTGCTCCCTGGTACCAACTTCTCTATTAGTTGCTTTCTTATTGCTGTGATAAAACACCATGACCAAGGCAACTTATTGAAGGAAGGGTTTGTCTGGGCTTACAGGTTCAGAGGGTTAGAGTCCACCATCATCAGAGCAGGGAAGGATGGCAACAAGCATGGTGACTGAGCAGCAGCCTAGAGCTTACATCTTAGACTACAATGAGGAAAGAGAGAAAGCAGAGAATGGCAGAAGCCTTGGAACCCTCAAAGCCCACTGCAAGTGACATACTTTCTCCCTAGACCACATCTGATCCTCCCAAATAATGCCACCAACTGGGAACCAAGCATTCAAACAGTTATGGAATGTCCATAGGGAATCTATAGGAACTACAGGGAATATCTCATTCAAACCACCATAACAATGTAATTGTTGTAGGTAACAAATTCCAATGACAGTAGCCTCTGCTGTTTTGGGGCTGTCCAAGCTTGCTTACTATACTGTGACAGAAAGAAACTTAGGAGGAAAAGATTGATTTCCTCTTACAAGGTCATAATCCAACACTAAAGGAAGGCACTTGTGGTAGTTTGAATGTAATTGGTCCCCGTAAGCTTATGGGTAGTGACACTATTAGGAAGTGTGGCTTTGTTGGAGCAGGTATGGCTTTGTTTGAGGAAGTGTGCCACTGTATGGGTGGGCTTTGAGGTCTCATAGATGCTCAGGCCACACCCAGTGTCTCAGATTACTTCCTATTGTTCAGGATGTAGCTCCTTCTCCACTCTCAGCTTCTTCTCCAGCACCATGTCTGCCTGTATCTCACCATTTCCTGCATGATGATAATGGACTAAACCTCTGAAACTGTAAACAACTTAATTAAGTGTTTCCCTTTAGAAGAGTTGCCATGGTCATGGTGTCTCTTCACAGCAATAGAAACCCTAAGGCGGCACTGAAGCACAGACCACAGGGGAAATGCTGCTAACTGGCTTTTCCCCCCCATGGCTTGCTCATCCTGCTCAATTCAGGATCACCTGCCCAGAGGTGGTATCACTCACAGTGGGCTGAGGCCTCCTGCATCAATCATTAATATAAAAACAATGCTCTCACAAAATTGTCTACAGGCCATTTGGATGGAGGCATTGTCTCAATTGAGGTTTCCTCTTCTCAGATGACATTTGTTTATGTCAAGTTGACAAAACCCTAACCACATAGGGCTTTCTGGAGCCTTCTTGACCAACTAATAGGTATTACATGCCTGATACTAGAATTTTAATTTAATAAACCATGGCTTTTGGGAGAAGCATTATTTATCCACGCAAGGAATCTTTGTTCAAACTCATTTTTAAAAAGAGTTATATTTTTTGACTAACTTGCAAAGTCATAAGGCTTTTCATATATTTTTAGTTTTGGTTAACTGTCTCCTTATGCCCTCTCTCTTTCCCATCTCTTGCCTCCATCCCTGCTTATCCCTTTCCACCCCCTCTGCCTTGAGACCACTTCTCCATCTCATTGGTCCTTTCTAGTTTCCTGACTTCTGTAGAAAGTCCAAAGTCAATATCCAAATCTAAAAATTGGAAGCTAGAATCCATATATAAAGGTGAAAAACGTGTTGTATTTGTCTTTCTGGGCCTTGTTTGCCTCAATATATCTGCTAGTTCCATCCATTTTCCTTTGAATTTCATATTTTACACTGAGAAACATTCCATTGTGTACCACATTTTCATTATCCATTCATCAGCTGATGGGTATCTAGGCAGATTGTATTTCCTTGCCATTGTGAACAAAGCAGCAATGGACATGATATCTCTTTAGTAGTATGCAGAGGTCTTTGGGTGTATGCCTAGGAGGCCTGGAGTTGATGCGTATAGTAGTTCTAATTTTAGTCTTTTGAGAAGCTTCTATACTGATGTCCATAGTCAGCCCATCTTATCCTAGCCTCGGCCACCCTGTGAGCAGTTATGTGTACACCTGGAATTGCTCCTCATTTAGGAAACTGCCTGTAGAGACCTCATGTACACAAAGAGATGTTATCCCCGTAGAAACCTCATGTACCCAAAGGGATGTTATCCTCTCGCCTTTCATCTAACTGATAATCTCTGCATTTTGGCTTAGTAAACTTGGAGGGAGTGTTTTGCTTGTGATTGTTGGTCATTGTGTATATCTCTGTGGGATGAGAGGTCTTCTTGGGTAAAGAAAATTCTACAGATTTACAGGCTATCAACAGGATATTGAGCATTCACAGGGAGGCTGGAAACAGTAATTAGGGAGTGCATTGCTTTAGGCTTGCCAGCACATGCTTGAATGTAAAGAAGACTCATTAGACTGCATTTCTATGTCATTCCTCCAACTTGAGGCTCTGATTTTAAGTCAGGGTTGCTTTAGGGGCTTACATATTTGGGAGCTCTTCCTGAGAGATGACGAGGGAAGGACTTCTAACAGAAGACGTCATTGGGAAGAAGACAAGAAAACAGACAAAGAAACATAGTGAGTGCTCACTAAAGATATAATCCTTTCCATGTTTCATATAGTTTGTGTGAAAAATGAATGCCTGCTGTGGGCCAGACCCTGTTCTGAATGTGGAGCATGGTTACATGTAATAGATGCTGTCTGTGCCTGTCAACTTGAAGTTTGAGGGGAAATAATGAGAACATGTAACTATGCGCACAACAATATATTATAAAACTGTACATATACAACACACATACAAAGGCAACACATAGTAAACATACATATACTACACACATACAGAGGCAACACACATATAATAAAAGTATACATATTACACACATCCAAAGGTGACACACACATATGTATACAATAATGCACACATAATATGATTGTACATACATACGTATATTTATACAACATATATACAAGGACAATCTGGATATACAATATACATACAAGGATAGCATAGATATCCAACACACACAATAACAACATACATGTACAACCAACGGACAAGATAAAAAATAAATTCAAGGTGCCGTGAAGGAGCCAGCATGTGGGCAACATACATTCCTATAAGATGGTGGCATTTGTGGTGAGGCCTAAAATGGAGGGTAAGGTGGCGGCTATAGGTGACACCTCAGGGACTGTGCACAGTGATGAGAAGTCTCTGGAAAAGCATAGGCTTTGGTTTTTCTGGTGTGGTCCGGGGAAGTAGCGTGCAGGTGGAGAGTGGGGTCCAGAGCACCTCACTTCAGTGCCTCTGCGGAGTCAGCTGATGGGAAACAGATGAAGGTTCCAGGTGCAGGATGCTGATCCAGCTGTTCTGCTGCTTCCTTAATCCAGGTTCCCGGGAGACTCTTACAGCCACCGAAGGACTCAGCTCCATAGCCGAACATGAAGACGCCCTCCTCAGACATTTGTTCCAAGGTTATCAGAAATGGGTTCGCCCCGTGTTGAACTCCAGTGACACCATAAAAGTGCATTTTGGATTGAAAATATCTCAGCTTGTGGATGTGGTGAGTCATCCTCCACCCTGAGTTCAAAACAGCACACAGTCCTTACCTGCTGTGACTCCAGACATTTATCTGTCCCTGTTCCTGACACTGACATTTTACAAATAGGCTATGGTGAGCAGAAATCTGCTCCAAGGAGTCAGTGAAATATCCTGAGGAAGGAATGGGAGGTCATTCCATGCCAGCATTGTAGGATTCTTGGGCAGAAGGTGGAGAGGGGAAATGGAAGAGAACTGGCCCCTGGTTGGAAGCCTGGGAACAGGGAAGACGAAGGTCCAGGTGACAGGTGGGATCCCGGCTCACGGCTGCCTATGAGCTGGGCTGTCAGGGCTCCTACATTTAGAGGAAGACAAGTCAGTGATGGCAGTGCCCTGTCACCATCCCCAGGCGACTCCCTTTTCCTGAACTCACCCGCACCCTGGCATCTCTGCTCACTTTCCTCTTGGGTTTGTGCTTCTGCTGTGTTTCTGTTTGTGGAGAAAGCTGTAGGCTCAGACTGACTGAATGTGGGAACTCACCCTACGATGGTTCCCAAAGCTCTAGAACACTTCTCGGGTGTGGCTCAAGGCTGTGGCGGCCTTCTCCCTCTCTAGGCTGAGAATCCAATACCCCAGGATTCCTTCCAATCATCCCCAGTTTGTCTTACATCCAGCTCTAATTTCCTTTTTTTGCACCATCCAAGGCCTTCTGAGTTGTTCAGTTGATAAAAAGTGTCTCCATAATGAATTACTGCTCGTTTTAATGAGTAGTTTCATTTGAGCAAAATATGCATAATGCTTTAGGGCCGCATATCACTGACTTGCTCTTAAGTTTGGAATCCTTGCTCTTTTGGGGTTTGAACACTTCCAGACTGAGGATTCTCCCTAAGAAAAAGCCAAAAAGTTGAAACCCTCTACTTTAATCCTTTCTAACTGCCAACTATTAAAATCCTTAATTAGTTCTTTGAGAGTTTCTTATGACTTGTTTTGATCATGCTCCCGTTTCTTCTCAGATTTAACTCCCTCCCTGCTCATCACCCAACACTACACCTTTAAATATAAATCCTCAACACCAATTTATGGCTGGCTAATATTCTTGGATGTGTGCATCATGGTTGGTTTAAGCAGGACTAGCTACCTTCATAGAGAAAACCTTCTCTCCATCTCCAGAAACTCACAATGACCAATAACTCCACAGCTAGGAGTGGGTTTTCCTGCCCAGTGCCCATCTCCACACTGGGATCTGGTTTATTACTGGGATTTGGTTTATCTGGGGCTTGCACGGGTTTTATGCACACCATTGCAACTGCTTTCTGTTAATATTTGCAGCTACCGTGCAGTGTCCGGAAGATGCTGTTTAATGCTCAACCTTTTTAATTGTCCCTTTCTTAGGATGAAAAGAATCAGCTGATGACAACCAATGTGTGGCTCAAGCAGGTGAGGTCACCAAAGCTGTGTCTGCCCACCAGCCCAGGGTCTGACATTGCTCTCTACTCAGACATGTTGCCATCTGTAAAACACTCTAGGAAGCACACTGGGTTCCTCAGGGGGAGATTTAGGGATGCCTGGGAAAGATCTGTTTTCTCTTCAGCTGTGAACCCAGGAGAGTAGCTCTGTTAGTGTATGGGGATGCACCTTCCCGTGGCACTGTTCCTCAGGGGTGGAGCAGTATGGGACAGGGGTGGCCCTGGGCAGGTGGTGACTGACAGGGATTTAACACTATTTATTGAGAGTCCTGCTAAGTGACAGACATTGGGAAAGATCCTAGGAGCAAAGATAAGAACAGCCATGTCTTCAAGGAGAGGATGAGAGTTAGTTACGTATGGAATAGTTACTATAAGGTGATGTACATCATAAATAAGTTTGTATAAGACCCCATGACTACACGAAGATGCCATCCAGATGGGGGACAGTCAGAGAATGCTCCCAAGAAGAGCAGATCTCTAACGCAGGTGTCAAGGTCAAACAGAAGGCCTGAAAACCAGATAGGAGTGGATTTTGTGGACCACATAAACTGTCTTCCCAATAATCCCCATGACTTCACAATGCTCTCATGCCTAAGCAACCAACGGAAACTTGTTCCAACCATCCCAGCACACCTTAATCAAAATGAAGACGAAAGCACTCAGTTCCCCTCTTTCCTCCTTTCCTTCCCACACTAGCCAATGATGTCTCCTCTCAACCACGACCTTGACAAAGCACAGCTCTCCCAAGCAGAGGAATCCCTCCAGCTGGACCTATTTTTATTCTATTGATTTTATTTTGCAGACTCGATTGTCTTTCTTCTTTGAACTTTCAGAGTAATCAAATCCCTGGGGACCATAAATATCTTATTAACTGACTTGCTGAAGCCACATGAGGAAGCACAATGTCATGACCCCTCAGATTCTGCACCATCATGTCCGAGGTTCAAATGCATTGCCGTCCATCCATCCATTCGTTATTTCTTCTCAGGACCTTCCCACACATAATTCCACCACCAGCTCCCTAACCTGCCCCACCATCCATGCTCTGATTCCTCATCCTTTCCTCAGAATGCCTACACCATCCTTTCACAGTACCACTGACAGCTTGTGTGAGTTAGTCTCAGGCTAGGAGTGTGTAGTGTCAGGGACCAGCACTGTGTTCAATGCCAGTTAATATGGCCTGTTCGGTGATGCAATGAATTCCTCAAGCATCATAAGTTCCCCTGAGCTGCTTCTTTTTGCATCTCTATCCCCTGCTATCCATCTTGCTGCAGGAGGGCAGAAAGTAAGAGCAATTGTTCTGGCTTAGAAATCCTCCCCCGGGGCTTGCCTCAGTCCCCTTAGAGCAGTGTTTCTGAAATTATTTCACTCTTCACTCCCTTTTGTCCAAGAAATTTTGTGGGGTCCTTAAACACGTAGGTGTGGAGATATGTAAAATAAATATTTACTGATGCTAAAATAGGAAGCAAGTTATTTTAAAACAGTTTCCTGGTGTGTGTGTGTGTGTGTGTGTGTGTGTGTGTGTGTTTGTGTGTGTGTATAATTTTACCATTTCTCACAGATGAAAGGAAGTTTACATGCTTATGAGATGGATGCAATTGCTTATTTTTTTACTAAAAATTAAACCTCCAGCAAACATTTAACACCGTGGGCTGTGGAGCATCTTTAGCGTTTCTCAGAGCTGCATGGTGTCTTGGTTTTGTCACCTCCAATGGTCAGAAGGCTGCTTTGTGTGACCACATATGGAGCGGAAGACGTGAGTTCAGGGCCATTTCAGAAATTCCTGGAAATTTTGTCCTGATGCTGAGGCAAAATTCATCGAATTAATTTTGTGAAACTCAAGCCAGCAATGTAAGCAGCAGTTTTAAAAGCCAAACACTTTCACGCATTAGAATCTGAAGATACACTGATTTTATTACTTTTATGGTGAGAAACGACGGTGGGAAATGCCAAAATCTTGATTTTTCACAACAAAATCACTATGTTTCTGGAGAGCACAAACCGTATATGCAACCCAAACATGGCGGCCGAGAAGCTGAGCAACGCATTTAGGCAGCATTTGTTGGCACTGCGGAGCACAATGCCACACCAAATGCCAAGCATGCAGACTGGGTTCAGACCCAAGGCATCAGTAAAGCCACACGGTGCGGCGTGGGTGAGCTCTGCCCCAAACACCTCAGGTTCATGTCCTGTTTAGTTTAGAGGAAACTTTTGGTTGTTATTCATCCAGAAACAGTTGTTTCCAACTTTTTCGAAGCCTCTATACTGATACAGGATCCTGTATGGGATCACTACCCACAGTTTTAGAAACTACGCCATGAATCGCCATGTGAAATTAGTTCTTTTCCAGAGCCCGCAACAAGGTGGGGTCTTTAGACTTGGTCATCCTTTACAGGACAGAAACGGTTTTAAGTAAGGACCTTCTGTCTTTAAGAAGGAAGAAAACTGAGCCCAAGAAGCCGGTGACCTGCTTCCCAGCAGGACTTAAGTGCCAAGCGGAGTATAGGTTGCCCTCATTGACTGAGCTTCGTCACTTTGATTTTCTAAGAATGGACTGTGAGTGGAGTGCATCTCCAGACAGCCTGCCTGTGCTCTTTATCTCTGCTGCTCTGGGCTGTGTGCCCGTGTTTTGCTGTGACTAGAATCTACTTGGATCTTCCCACACTGGCTGGGAACCACTTAGTTGCCAGAGACAGGGAAACCTGGCCCAGACCCTATTAGCAAACTGAGATTCTATTGGTCTTCATGATCTGAAGGAGGTCGGGGTAAGGGTTTATATTACGGCTTCACTCAGCACACAAGCACCACCACAAGACATTGCTTTAAGACAAAGGAGCTCAGCGGCCTCATACTCACGACCCTCCCGCTCTCTTTCTAAGCGTTGGGATTTCCGGCTTGGCCCACCATATACCCAGTATGACCTCATTTTGAGTCTGATAACTTTTCCTCTTTGTCTATAAACAGTTTTCTCTGTTGTATTGTTGACCACCCATCTTGTGGTTTGGTTTGGTCTGTTCCCCAGCACCGGGACAGAATCGGTCCACACTGGTTTGATATGATACTCTGTGTGTGTGTGTGTGTGTGTGTGTGTGTGTGTGTGAGAGAGAGAGAGAGAGAGAGAGAGAGAGAGAGAGAGAGAGAGAGGGAGAGGAGAGAGAGGTGTGACAAATGCCAATAAAACCCTTTTCTGAAGTGCAAGCATATTTTATATGTATGGTAAAAATGTTTATTGAGTCAGGGCAAATAGAGGTAGATCACATTTAAATTAATAGACTGCTGAAATGGCTGGTTTTCCCATCTGAATCATGTTGGTTAGAAATAGTAGAATTATCAAATTTTATCAGCCAGTTTATATGTTAAAGGTTGACATATAACTCATGGTATATAAAAGAGAGAGCTCATTGGCCACTTTGCATGCATTAAAAGTTTAAGTTGCATGTCCTTAGTTCTGTGACTTTTCCATAATGTTTTATTTAAACTTTTTTTCATATAATATATACTTTTCTATTCCTCAACTCCAGTCAGACACATAACTACCTCTTTTTCATCATAGACACACCCACTCCTTTTCAACTTTAATTCAATAAAGTATTCTAAAATATTGTTGCTTTGAAAGACTTCCGTTTCCAAAGTAGTCAAAAGCATTACAGATTCAGCATAAGATACATAAATTTAGCCAATGTTACTAAGAACAGACAATATTTTAAAGAAAGCCTCATTTGCTGGGTTGGAGAGATAGATGACTCAGTGATTAAATGTGCTTGCTACTTTCACAAGCCAGGCAGGTCTCTTTTGGCCTCCATGGGTACCTCTATAGGTGTGGCATATACTATATACACACACACACACACACACACACACACACACGTAAGTAAGCACATAAATCTTTAGAAAAAGGAAGCCATATTGCTTTAGGCACTGTACTGGGTGGCTTTGTGTGTCAACTTGACACAAACTAGAGTCATCAGAGGAAGGAGTTGAGTAAATACATACATGAGATCCAGCTGTAAGGCATTTTCTCATTTAGTGATCAGTGGAGGAGGGCCCAGTCCATGATGGGTGGTGCCATCCCTGGGCTACTGGTCCTGGGTTCTATAAGAAGGTGGGATGAGAAAGCCAGTAAGTAGTTTCCCCTCCATGACATCTGCATCAGCTCCTGCCTGTAGGTTCCTACCCTGTTTGAGTTCCTGTCTTGACTTCCCTCAGTGATGAACATCAATGCTGAAGTGTAAGCCAAATAAAGCTTTTCCTCCGCACCTTGCCTTTTGGTCATAGTGTTTCATCATAGCAATAGAAACCCTAACAAAGACAGGCATGGAGAACTAGTTTCTAGAAGTGTCAGTGTATTAAAATTTGACCACAGAAAATCTTTTAGATAAATTTACATTTTCAAATTCTTTTTAACATCATTTAAGCCAGACAAAAATCATTTTATATTTAGATAAAATACTTCATAGCTTTACGAATCAAAACACAGCTTAAATTCTTTTGCTGCCAAATTCATTTTCTGCGTATAGGATTGCACACATTAAGCAGAATTTGAAGTTGTAAGAAAGCGACTCCTCATGAAGATCCAAGGACAAAGCAATCTTTGAGTCCTGCTTTTCACATCAGTAACTTCCGAGAACACATTTGCTAGCAGTCCCAAATATCTTGCAAAAGAGTTAAATCTAAATTATAGTTTGATGAAATGTAGCAGATTAAGGTCACCTGTCCACATGGCTAAACATTAAGAGCATAATCAAGCCTTAATCGCATAGCAGCACCTGGGCTTTCAGAAAACAGAGCGCCCCACCCCCACCCCAGTTCTAGAGTTAACTCTTCCATGCCCGCTTTCCAGTGAAGCCTGGCTTACAGAGGGACCTTGAATAACTGTCCCACCTCTCAAAACAAACAAACAAACAAACACAAACAAACAAGCAAACAGAGGCAGCGGCACATGAGGGACAAGAAAGTCTTAGCAGTTGGTGCTGCATTGCATTGACTATATAAGGTCTGCAACCAGAGTCATGCACAGCATGGGATTTGATTGCAAACAGCCTCTTCAATGGCAACTGAGCGGTAAGTAAAGTGAAGTAAACAACAACAACAAAATGCCACTATGTGTCAACACATCTCAGACTCCGACCCTCTGATGAGTTCAAGAGTCTCTCAGCAGGAGACAAGGTAGTCACAAGGAGCGAGTTGTGTGTGCTCTTCCAGAATGGGGTAGGAAACAAAGAGAAGCCTGAGAATGCTGAGAAAATATCCTACATGCTTTAGTTAGCCTGGCTCTTAAGTTGCTGGTCTTCTAGCATGCTTTCCTGCAGTTACACAGCATTTTAAGTATTTTCTATTCTAGCTTCCCCCAAACCATGTCTTTTTCCTCCTCCTCCTCCTCCTCCTCCTCCTCCTCCTCCTCCTCCTCCTCCTCCTCTTCTTCTTCTTCTTCTTCTTCTCTTCCTCTTCTTCTTGTCTCTCTCTCTTTTCTTTTTTAAAGTTGAGAGATAATCACATTTGAAGAGCTACTGTGATTTATCAGGAGCTTCAAGTTTACTTTCTTTTTCTTTTTAAAAAGTAATGTTTTGATTTATTCTTTGAACATTCCATGTAGATGCATTAGGTCTTGATCATATCCACTCCCCACGACCCTGTTCAACTCTGCCCAGCCTCCTTAGCATGTCTCCCTTCTAACTTCATATATATATATATATATATATATATATATATATACTCATTGAATCCAATTATTACAGCCCATATGTGCCATCCACTGGGGCATAAGCAATGTACCACGGTCATACTGCAAAGAAAAGTTCTTCTTCCTTCAGCTACAGTCAACTGCCAGTGGCTCCCCAGTCAGGAGTGGGACCTCAGTAGCCCCTCCTCCATCCATTCTAGAACTGCGTTTTTGAGATAATAAATCAGTATTTATTTAAGCAACACATAGATGAAAATGCCAGCTATAACTAGACACGTGTCCTTTGTACCCAAAACCAATCCATGTAAGCTGCTTTGCCAGAAGGAACAGGAAATAATACAAAAAGACAGCTTGAGTAAACAGTTTTTTTTTTAAATACCAAATCAAGTATTCATCTCTCATATTACAATAAATCTAAAGTAAAAGTAATTAAAATATGTATTTTAAGTTTATTCTTTGAGAATTTCATACTTGTGTACAGTGTCTTTTATTTATATTCATTCTCTGCTCCCCTCACCCCTTCCAGGAGCTCCCCCACTCAGTTTTATGTCCTTTTTTTAATAACCCTGTGATTTTCTAGAACCCCCTGAGTCTGATTACTGCTCTCTGTACAGGCATGGGTGTAGGGCCATCCGCTGGCGCAAGGGATTATACCCCTAAAGAAAACAGACTCTCTTTCTCCCCCTTAGCGGCCATCAGCTGTCAATAACTACTCAGGTGGAGTGGTAGCCTGGGTGTCCCTCCCCATCTGCACAGGAATGTTGACGGGCTTGATCCTGTGCACACTCTGAGTAGGCAACCACAGCTATGTGAGTTCTGTCCAGAAGATACTGTTTGACCCTGACCTCTGGTTCTTCCAGAGGTCACTCCCCACTTTGATGTTCCCTGAGCCATCTGTGGGGTGGCAGGGTTTGGGGAGGTTGATACAGATGTCCTGTCTGCCACTGAGCACTCGCAATCACCCATTCTTACCAGTCTGAAGAGTTATGGGTCCCCGCATCGAACACTATCTACTAGAAACAAAAGTTTCTTGGACCATGGTTGAGAGCCTCACACAGTATGGGTATAAACATAAATATTTAGAAAGTGATTTGCACTTTTTAGGCATCATTCATATTTCAATATTTTGCATCCGATTAAGTCACCCATCTGCCAATTCTTGATTTTTTAATGAAATAGACGGCATCACTGGACTCCAGGAAATCTCATTAGACAAATCCTCCTGGAACAAATTGGATGAGATCAGCTATCACTTTATAGAAAGGATCTTACTGTATACATCATGCTAGCTTTGAGCTCATGGTCCTCTTTGCTTAGTTTTCCAAGTACTGGGACGAGAGGCATTCCCCTTCCCACACAGCTGTGACTTTTCTGTTTGTTTCTTAAGAGAAAATAGGATAGAAACACAAGTCGTGAATCAGTGCCCTTCGTGATGAACCTCTTTACTGGTTCAGACATGGGCATGTGGAGGTTCAAAGGCCAGGCTGGCTTACGTTGCATCCGGAAGCCGCACTGAATCCCACACAGGATGCCATGGTCTAACCTGGGTGAAAAATCTCTTTTGTCTCGAAATGGTGGGCTGGTAAATTTTAGAAATCTAAAGAGCCCAAGCTCTAACGTACTGAATCTTCAGAATAAAGTTGCTGCGTCCTCATTTCACGCAGGAATGGACGGACCAAAAATTACGCTGGAATCCCGAAGAATATGGTGGAATTAATTCGATAAAGGTTCCGTCTGAATCGCTCTGGCTTCCTGACATAGTTCTCTTTGAAAAGTAAGTGTCTCAGAGTACTGCATTGGGCAGACGAACACAGGACACAGAACAGTCTGATGTGGGTGGAATAATTAACCTTCTGTATCAAAGTGATTTCTTTGTATTGTTTGCCATTATGGTGGGAAAGGCATGCAAGGCAGACTGGTGGGGAGACCCTCCAGACAGTGAGCGTTTGTCCAGTCACTAAAGCGTAACTACTTTCATGGCAGTGCTGACGGACGTTTCGAAGGTTCCCTCATGACCAAGGCCATCGTGAAATCCAGTGGGACCGTCAGCTGGACTCCCCCTGCCAGCTACAAAAGCTCCTGCACCATGGACGTCACGTTTTTCCCATTCGACAGGCAGAACTGCTCCATGAAGTTTGGATCCTGGACTTACGATGGGAGCATGGTCGACCTCATTCTGATCGACGAAAATGTTGACCGGAAAGACTTTTTTGATAACGGAGAGTGGGAGATACTAAATGCAAAGGGGATGAAGGGCAACAGAAGAGAAGGTTTTTATTCCTACCCGTTTGTGACCTACTCTTTTGTTCTGAGACGCCTGCCGTTGTTTTACACGCTCTTTTTGATAATCCCCTGCCTGGGGCTGTCTTTTCTCACGGTCCTGGTATTCTACTTACCTTCTGATGAAGGGGAAAAGCTTTCACTCTCAACCTCGGTTTTGGTTTCTTTGACGGTGTTTCTCTTAGTAATTGAAGAAATAATCCCGTCTTCTTCGAAAGTCATCCCTCTCATCGGCGAGTACCTCCTCTTCATTATGATTTTTGTTACCCTATCCATTATTGTCACAGTTTTCGTCATTAACGTTCACCACAGATCTTCTTCAACCTACCATCCCATGGCCCCCTGGGTGAAGAGGCTGTTTCTGCAAAAACTCCCGAGATGGCTTTGCATGAAGGACCCCATGGACCGCTTCTCTTTCCCCGATGGAGAGGAGAGGAAAGCAGGCGTGAGAGGCAAAGTCTCAGGGAAAAAGAAACAGACGGCCGTTAGTGATGGAGAAAGAGTTCTGGTCACTTTCCTGGAAAGGGCGGCTGAGTCTATCCGATACATTTCAAGGCACGTGAAGAAGGAGCATTTCATCAGCCAGGTGAGTCTGCTGTGATGTGACAGTGCTGTCGCTGAGGAGCGGCAAGAAAGTCATGCTGGTGTCCCTTACAACAGAATGTGGTCTTCGTTCACAATGGCGTTATCACCTAGCCTCTGTAAGGCATCTAAAACAAGCCCAGCAAACCATAGGAACTTTAGCGTTAAGTTTTTAGAAAAAGAAGTTCACAGAAGGAAGTATCATGACTAAAACTAAGCGGTTGTAGATTCAGGGCTATAATTCCTCAACTGCATTTTAAAGAATTCAATCGCACCTTTAAAGGGGGTTACCCTGACCTGTGGTAATTTTCACTGTTTCGTGCTATGATGTTTTTCTTTCTTTCTTTTTTTTTTTTTTCAAGACAGGGTTTCTCTGTGTAGCTTTGGCGCCATTCCTGGAACTCACTCTGTAGACTAAGCTGGCCTTGAACTTACAGATACTTCATCAAGAGAAAGGGAACTGGTTACTTAGTGTAGACACTACAGAAAAACAAGGACAGGTGATTCCCTCCTGGGATCCCAGCTACCCAGGAAGCTGAAGATGCAGAGTTTGAGATCGACATGGTTCACATAGTGAGATCGTGTCTCGGAAACAGAAATGCCTAGGTTGCAGAGGCACCACCACCCTGGCCACAGACCCACCCCTCTCCTGTGTGACATGTTACATTGTCAGAACTTCATGGTTTTTTGAACCTACCTTGAAGAACATGACAAGGGAAAAAAAAATGACAAAAATCTGTCAGTACACAGGCTGAAAGTAGCCTTTATTTCTGCACCATCTACAGGCAGGGTTTGGGTCATTTTTCTCTAAAATTCTTGAAAATTAGATCAAGGCTCACGAACAGGTTTATGAAAGTGTTTTTGGAAGCACACTTTATATTTTATCTTGTCTTCATAGGTTCAGCGTGATTTATCTTCTCTCTTAACTCTTTATCATATTTTTTGTACAAGTAAAGATTTTGATTTAAAAACAAAAGACTAGAAAAGCACCTTCTCTTACAGATATGCTTCAGCTATTAGGGAAGGAGTTTCTGTTTTACTCTTTATATCTCTTGTAAATACTAATATAAATACTTAAATGGGTTTTAAAAAGTATGACCAGCACAGATAATTTGAAAAACTCAGACAAGAGGATCACAATCACTAGTAATCCCACTACCTAAGGTTAACATTTTAGCATTTTACTCTTGCTTGTGTGTTTTATGCTACAGTTCTGTTTCTAAACTTGGAAAGCTCAGGACAGCCCGCTCTCCCCCTTCTGCCAGTGGGTGGGCCTCCTGCTCTATTCCGTCTTTACCAAATCCTTGTCTACAGGTACTGCAACTGAAAACGTTGATCACAATACTCAACTGGTGCTGTGGATATCGCTCTGTATAAATAAACACTGATTGGCCAGTAGCCAGACAGGAAGTATGGGCGGGACTAACAGAGAGGAGAATTGAGGGAACAGGAAGGCAAAGGGAGAGACGGCTGGAGCCGCCGCCAGGACAAGGAAGATGTAAGGTACCGATAAGCCACGAGCCACATGGCAAAGTATAGATTAATAGAAATGGGCTAAATATAAGTGTAAGAGCTAGACAATGATAGGCCTGAGCTAATGGCCAAACAGTTTAAATAATGTAAGAGTCTGTGTGTTTATTTTATAAGTGGGCTCCGGGACTGGTGGGACTTGGCAGGAGCTGGAGAGAAATTCTCCAGCCACAAACTGGTTAGCAATTCCCTGTACAGTGTCCTGGTTTCCCCTGGCAATCTATCATGAGGCTCAGTACTGCTTCAAGATTCCTGGGGAGATGAAACTGTGTGTCCCTAGAATATAGAAGGTCCTCTCCTTCCTCCATCTGCTTCCCTCTCCTCCTTCCTCTTTCAAGATCTGAAGTGGTTCCAACTGAGTAGGCTTTCTTTTTTGTGATCATACTCTAAAGCTTCTGGGGGAACTGCTATAAGCTTGAGACCATGTATAGAAACTGGACTCTGTGTCCCTTTAAAGGTGAGATCCCATGCTTCACTTGCAGATTTCTCTAGCCTATGGCTTGTTCCTTCCTGGACCTGCTGCTCCACACCTGGTACCTATTCCCCCATGACTTCCCAGCCTAACTAAAGTCTCCATAGATCCCTTTCTTATAATGTCCCACCTGTCATTTCCTCTGTTCCTCAGTCCTGTCTTCTGGAGCTAGAGGAGCCATGGCCACATGTGGAGTAGGGGGAAAATCTTGTGATATTTACCTAAAAGTGCTCTAAAGATATCCATTTGTGATAGGCATATCAGGAAGCATTGTATAAAAATCAGGTGGTTTTTTTTTGTGTGTGTGTGTTTGATTAGCAATATTTCCAAGTATACAAATAATTCTATAGTTTTTGTTTTACATCTTCACTGTTGATAAGTGTTCCTAAACACTCAACTTGCAAGTTTTTTTCTTGGGGTGTGATAAATAACATCCCTGGTTAGAATCTAAGTCCATGTCATTAATGATGTGCATATACATTTTGAAAGCTTAAAAATGTGTCATAAATCCAATATTGCTCTTTTTACATCCCTTAATGAGTTCGGGAGAGCTGCTCAGCTTCTGGAATGACAGGTGCCCTTTTCTCTTTTGCAGGTAGTGCAAGACTGGAAATTTGTGGCTCAAGTTCTTGACCGGATCTTCCTGTGGCTCTTTCTGACGGTTTCAGTTTTGGGCTCCATTCTGATTTTTATTCCAGCCTTGAAGATGTGGCTACACCGTTTCCATTAGGAATGACTCTCCAGATCCATTTAGAAGACATGCAGAGATGAGTCCCACCTTAGGACTAACGGCTGCTGGCATGTTCACAGAATGCAGATGCATGCACTAGCTGTAGTGCCCTCATCCTGTCACCTGAGCTTTCTGTGATGGAAGGACTCTGAGAAAATGTGGCTTTGATCTAATGTGATGGGTTGCTGCCCTTAGAAAGGGATTTGGACAATTCAAGGGGGACTCCAAGTTACATTTTTGTGCAGAAGTCCCCAAATTCCTACATCTATTCATCCCCACAGTCCTGCACATCTCTATCCCCTGCATCTGCTTATCCCCTGGACTCTTCCATCTACTTATCCCCAAATGCCTGCGTTTTGCCCATCCTGGTACTCCTGGTATCTGCCCAGACTTGGTGGTTGGCCTGAGCTGCATACTGGTGCCATGTGGTACTTACTTCTCTACCAGTGTGGGTGAACATATTTGACAACAGTTTCAGGATTTATATAGGTACAATTCTCGGTCTAGAACACTGTTAGTGCAATGGTCCAAGATGCCACTTTTCAATGAATGTCCCAAAAATATGGTGTTCATTGGAAATGATCTTGATTGACTATGACAGCTCTCTAAGATGAGTGTTACTGGAAGTTTGTTGATTGCATTGCAGAGCTTTTCTAACGGTGCAAATAGGAGCTCTGGTGATTTATGACTTGCTGTGGGATCTCATCAAAATAACTTAGAACAGAAAAGCAGTCATTAGTTACTAGGACTACGTTCATTAATACATGTCTTTCTGCTCTTAGGAAATGAAGAGTGCTGAATATTCTTGGATCATGATTTTGGATAATGTGTTAGCCAGTGTTCTATTGCCATGAAGAGACACCATGATTATCACAGCATTTAATTGGGAGTTTTCTTACAGTTTCATTAGTTTTAGTTCATTATCACTACAGTAGGAAGCATGGTGACACACAGGCAGACATGCTGTTGGAGAGATAGCCTAGATTTGTATGTACATCTGGATCTGTAGGCAATAGGAAGAGAGAGACACTGAGACTTGGGCTTTTGAAACCCCAAAACCCACCCTCAATGACATACTTCCTCCAACAAGGCCACACCTACTTCAACAAGGCCACACCTCCTAATCCCTCTCAGGTAGTGTCACTCCCTGATGATTAAGCATTAACATATAGGAGCCTATGGGGGCCATTCCTATTCAAACCACCACAGATAGAATTTCCACTGAGTCTTCTGCCTTCACATTCCTTTCTCTGTGTCTCCCTTCTTTCCTTACCCCACACCACGGCTCCTCTAGGATTGAGGGGGAGCATCAGATTGACTTTGCTGCTGCTAAGAATCCCTCCCAGGTTTTGTTAAAAGAGTCTGTTCTCCACAATGATGAAAGCCTGTCTGCTCTGCTTATTTTAGACATGGTTCTTCTAAGTAGTTTGTTCCTGATATTTGAAAACCCCAATCTCAGGTTTTATTTTTAGATTATTGTCAGGCGGTGGTGGCGCACACCTTTAATCCCAGCACTCGGGAGGCAGAGCCAGGCGGATCTCTGTGAGTTCGAGGCCAGCCTGGGCTACCAAGTGAGTTCCAGGAAAGGCACAAAGCTACACAGAGAAACTTTGTCTCGAAAAACCAAAAATAAATAAATAAATAAGTAAATAAATAAATTAATAAATAAATAGATTATTGTCATTGCAAAACACAGTAATAGTTCAGTCTTCTTATGTGTATTAGTCCATGTTTTTTTCTTTCCTAATTCTCTTAAGCTTGTCTTTCTATCTTTAGACCTAGATATGTCACATCGTGTCTAAGCAAAGAGTGATGTCCATCTATCTCTGTTCATCTCTCCGCCCTTCTCTTCCCCCTCCTTCCTTTCCCCTTTCCTCCCAACTCCTCCTCTCTCCCTTCAATGACTAATGTCTTCAAACTATGCAGATCTTCTTCAATTTCTTTTACTGTCTTTCTCCATTTTCTCTCTTTTCCTCTTGACATTTCTGGTAAAGATCCTGTCATTGCTGGACCTACTCTCCATGTTTATTAACTGATTGACTCTTCTCTTATGCTTTTACATTTTTTTTAAAATACAGTATTTTCTTAATTCTTTGAAAATTTCACACAACGTATTTTGATCTTACTTACCTCTGATTCCTACCCCCCAGTTTCTCCCCGATCTACTCCCTAACTCTATCCTCCAACTCCATGTTCTAATTTATTCATTTATTTAAATATCCCTCTGATTCCAGTTTGTGCTGCCTGTATACTCTGGTGTGGCTCCAGCCCTTGGTCACTGAGGAACCCAGGCCCCTGCGGGGACCCATACCTTGACTATTCTGCAGTCATGACAGGCTGTGGCAAACACCCAACAGAATGTAGGCCCTTGGCACAGCGTGAGGTGCCCTTGAGACCCCAACCTTGAGCCTAGCTCTAGTTACAGGAAAACCCCAACAGATGTCCTCATAAAGTAAAATAAGGCAATTAAAAAAAAAAAAGTTAAGGAAAGTAGGGTCATGGTAAAGAAAAAATGTAATAGCCACAACAACTGCCAAGAGATAATAGTTTTCTTGTAGCTGCAAATTAACCAAGGACAGCACCTCCGGATGGGAGGTGCATCAATCCTGAGTCTGCTCCTATATAGTCTGGAGACCCCCAACCCCACCTTGCTTCACCAATGTTGCTTTACTCGCTATAAATACTCTGTCCCCTTGCTACTCGGCGTCTCTCCTGCTCTGCTGGCTGCTGTGTCAGAAGAATGGAGAGTCCCGAGTTAACTCATAATAATACAAAGACTCTTTGCTCTTGCATTGGATTTGGTCGCTTGGTGGTCTTTGGGGGACTCTGGGTATAACAGTCACATCTCTGCAGTTGGTCCCTTTCTGGCTGTTAGTGTTGGTATGTGTGAGTAAGGTCGGGCGGAAGTCCTTGTTCATAGCTTCTTGTTCACGTCACACACCAGAAGTAGCACAGGGGGCGTCCAGGCTCTCAGGCTGCCAGTATCAGACTTCCACCCTCGGCTCTACAGCCTGCACCAACCCCTCCCTCCCTGCTTATGGTAATTCAGTTCTTGGTCACACTTCACTGTCTTGTCTTTCTTAGACTCTTCAGATGGTGTTTAAGTGTGTGTATGGAAGGGATGGTTTAAACCCAGGTCTGGAGTTCTTAGGGAGCTCAGCCATAGCCAGTTGAAGGAGAATGTCTGCCTCAGCCTCTTTAGAACCTGTTGCAGAGCCTACAATCCCCCCCGCCCGCCTGCCTCCCTCACACCTGCTGCCAATAGTGTGCTTGGATCTGGTTCGATCCAGTATACGAGATGGATTTGTAAAGAGATGAGTCAACACAGTGAAATACAAACTAGGGGACAAGGCTTGTTGGTCCTAGCTTTGTGGCTAGCCAGCAGAGTGAGCATTGAGCCTTAAACTAGCTGTGCACCCTAGAGGACTTCAGCGTGTGGCTCAGCAGCAAGAGGTGAGGATGCGTGACCTTTCAAGTTCTTCTCAGTCCTACACTCTATGCTTGCTCTGGAGCTTCCTCAGTGTTGAACCACAGGGCTCCTCACAGCAGCTTTGTTCCTCGGAGAGACTGTAATCTGCTTTGTGGCTACCTCAGGACAGAAAATCAAGGCTTAACTATGACTTCCTGAATGATAATGTGGATAAAGGGGCGAATAGTTATTATTCCCCTTCCTTCGCCTTGACTTTGACTCATCACGTTTTACTGGCTAATATGCTAGGAAAAGGGCCCCATTAACATCAGAAAAAGTGTTTAGATCTGAATTTAGTTTTACATTTTGATAAACACCAGCATGAGCCATTTTCCACAGCAAACCTTTTCTGACATAATCAAATACAGAAAAGGTTGAACCTCAGTGTGTGCATGTGGCTTACTTTTACTAGCAGCTAAAGTGGAAGATGATATTAATAGTTCATATAGAAAAGGATATATATTTGCATATTGTAATGATCCTGGGAGAGTACTTCAAAAGATAATGTTAAAGCAGGGAAATTTTAGGCTTGGAGAGAGGGCTCAGCACGTAAGGGCAGTGTCTCCCAAGCCTGAGGATCTGAGTTTAATACCCATAACCCACCTGGTGGAAGGAGAGAATTGCCTTCCGTTAAGGTGTCTTTCAATGCCACCTCCACAAATGCCTTAGCATATGTGTGCACACACAGTTACACACACACACACACACACACACACACACACACACAATATAAAGGAAAGTAAAAAAAAAAATCAACTCCATCTGTATAGGAAGAAAAATCTGTGGGCAAAATTTGACAGCTGATCTGAATCAGTGGGTGTTGCAAGACCTGAACAGACGGACAGCTTCTTTTGTTGATCTCATCCTTTGGCTCTCTGTTCCCATCCCAGACCTCCTGAGGGGTCTTCACAGAACACAGCCCCAGAGATCTCCCTGTCTCTGGTGTTTTGATTTTCACTGTGTGGTTTAGAACGGGATTATTTTTGTTTGTTCTGTTTGGTGAGGGTGAGTTCCTTACCTGCGCCAATGTTACCATCTTTATGTCCCCAACGTGTCTAATAGGGCTGAGTGTGCACATCAGGCTTATTCAATGTATTTTCATTAACTAAATCGTGTCCCAGAAGGTTTTTGTTTTAAGGTTGTAATTTAATTATAGCATTTCTTCCTTCCCTTTCTTCCCTCTGAACCCTCCTGTATACCCCTTTGCACTCTTTCAAATTTATGGCCTCTTTTTTTCACTAATTGTTATTGCACACATATATGTATTTTTAACACACACACATGTTCCTAAATGTAACCTGTTCAGTCTGTATAATGCTACCTGCCATGTATGTTTTCAGGGCTGACGGTTTGGCACTAGACAATCAATGGGTGTGCTCTTCCCTGGGGAAGACCACCTCTCCAATTCCCACCCTATCTTCAGTTATCTATGGTTCCTTGTGTGGGCTTGAGGCTTTCTCCTATCCAGTTTGGCTTGCTCATTGGTGTTATCTTTGTTCAGCTCACATTTTGGCAGTCATATTGGTGAGACTTTATGGATGTAGCTTCTGATATTATGAAGAGACACAGAAAACTCCTCGATCCTCTGGCTCTTACAATCCTTCTGCCCCCTCCTTGGCCATGTTCCCCAAGTCTTAGGTGTGGGAGTGGTTTGTAGATGTATCAGTTGGGACTATGCTCCACAACCCTGCATTTTGTTGGTTGTGGTTTTCTATAGTGTTTTCCATCTGTTGCAAAAAAAGTTTCCATGATGAGGGGTAAAGACTACACTTATCTGTGGGTATAAAGACAAATGATTTTGGATTGTTCTTAGGGATTATGCTGGCTTAGTGAATTAGTGGTTGTGGATTTTCCTCTAATAACCATGACATCACTAGCACTGAGGAGTTAGCTAGGGTTTTAGCACCAGGCATTATTTTCCTTTTGTTGTGTGATTTTTTTTTTTTAATTTTTCGAGACAGGGTTTCTCTGTGTAGCTCTGGCTGTCCTGGAACTCACTCTGTAGACCAGGCTGGCCTTGAACTCACAGAGATCTACCTGCCTCTGCCTCCCAAGTGCTGGGATCAAAGGTGTGCGCCACCACCGCCCGGCTTGTTGAGTGAGTCTTAAGTCCAATTAGAGAGCTGTTGGTTACTATCAAGGCATGCGTGCCACGACTGCACCTGGAGTGTTATATGACTTGTTGGTCATTGATGTGGTTCATTGGCATCATAGTTGGGTAGGACTGTTGGTTGCTTCCTTGCTTTGGAAGCTTCCATGGCACCTTCTGGACACTAGAAGTGTTTGATTGGGTTATCCACATGGTGTACTCTTGTGTAGCCTGTCCCAACATTACTATCTCAGTGCACTGTCTTCAGTGTGTACCTTGAGAGAATTATTTATTCTCTTTTTGTAAGTTTTTATTTCTTCTTTGTGGATTTCACATCATGTCTCTCAATCCCATTCATCTCTCTGACCCTTTGTATCTACTCTCTGCCCTTGTAATGCCCCTTCCCCCAAATAAAATAAAATAAATAAGAGAAAAGAAAAAAGGAGAGAGAAAAGGAGAGAAATCTTATTGTGGAAGCTGTAGTGTAACACAGTGAGTCACCCAGATTATCCTTTTGTCCATATATCTTTAGTTGCAAGTGTTTATTACAAAGAGTCATTGGACTGGTTCGGAGGCCTCTGTTTTCTGCTACATTATCAATACTGAGCCCTTACTCAGACTCCTCTTGGATATCCTGTTGTTGCCCTGTGTTGTGGAGATCTTGCAGCTTTTCATCTGCAGGACCAGCCTCTTCACATGCTCCAGCAGATCATAGATGGGGTGGGCCAACTCATAGCCCTGATTCTAGGCCTGGGTGGTTGCAGGGTAGGTCAGCCTACCAGTTGTCCCCTATCCTCACCACCAGGTTGAGCTCTCCAGCATTACCCTGGCCAATTCACCCTATGCAGCAAGGAGCATGGGGTGGGACTTGTTCTCCTGCTTTCATGACTTCACTACCAGGTTGGCTCACCCATAGCTTCACCACCAGGGCCAGCTCTACTGTGTTGCCCAGGTGAGGTGCAGGGGCCACTCTCCCAAGTGCTGCAGCTGGTGAGGGGCAGGGACAGCCCTCCTGCTCTCATGACCTCAGGGATAGCTCTCCCACCTACCACAGGCAGTGAGAGGTGGGGGGGGCGGAGGGAGGACATCTCTCTCTTGCCCAAACCACTGTATGGCAGATGAGGGGCAGGGCCAGGTCTCCCCTGCTCACATTCTCATGGCTGGCTCACCCTTACCCCAGTCAACAGGGTCAGCTCTACTGTGCACCCTGGCAGGTGAGGTGCAGGGCCTGCTCTCCCAAGTGCTGCATCTGGTGAGGAGCAGGGCCAGCTCTTTCTCTTCTGCTCTGTTATTATTTCTCACATGAGGACATTTCCTAAACAATATTGCCATATTTAACAAAATAATTTTTAATTTTAAGTTTGGTTTTTCTGCTCAGAAGTACTTTAGCTCTGTAGTTAGCTTTTCTAAATTAGGACCTGATGCAGGGTTGTGTTGTTGTGCCTCCTAAGTCCATTTCAGTCTCCTCTTGGGCAGTGGTTTCTTGGGAGGACTAACTCTGCTATCACTGAGCATGTCCCACCTTTTCATTTCTCAGTCTCTTTGTTTCAGACGTCATCTGGCTTGTTTCTTTGTCCCTTGAGTTTCCTGTAGTCTAACATGACAACAGCAATCCTAACTACTTCTGATTTCACATCATTGGCAGGAATCCATCATAGATGGTAATGTGAAGACCACTTTGCACCCTATGAGCACTCCTAATCTTTGACTGCCATATCATTATTGTTATGATTAATTACTGAATTCAGAGGGTGACAGTTTGATATCATCTCTGTGTCCAGCAGTAAGCTGGGTAGCACAGCCTGTGGCTACAGTACACAGTCAATACCCATGGTCTTAGACCCTGTAAAGATAGCATCTAGCTAGACACATGGATCACTGTAATTTCCAGAGAATAATGTTTCAATGCAATGCTAAGATGGACCTTTTGATTGTCTCAGAGTTCTATCTCTAAAACAAGTAGTGTTTTATATTAAAATGGGTTCACTTAATTATGCACCACCACTGCCTGGCTCTTACCCTTCATTCTTACAATGCAATTCACAAAATGTGTATGCTAACACTGGATGGAGAATTTATTTGCACAGCATGTAAGAAACTTCTACAGCATAATAAAACAAATGTTCTAATTTAAAAAATACCACCACCACCAAACAAACAAAACAACTCCACAAGCTACATGGCTGGCCACCCAGATCTGAAGGAGAATGGAAGCACCACCCAAGGCATCTACTTGGTGTAGCTAGACCACTATTGTAGCACAGGCCAAGGTGGCCCCAACCTGCGGAGGATTTTTGGGAAGGCCTGTGGCTTACTCAGCATCCCTGAGGATCCCAGAGATCCCTTTTTTTATATTGTCCAATATGAGCCAGAGCACATCAAATCACCCATCACGGAGCCTCTGTCCAGTGAGAGATATGACTGCCTCTGCAGCCTCATCCTGAAAGCGGACCAGGTGTCCACCTCTCAAGGAAGACAGACAGTCCACATCATCTAGGCCCTGCCAAAGGTTGCTGATATTGTTTCGAGACAACAGCATCAGAAGGTGAAATTGAATCATGAAATTACCTATGCACACAAACAAGGACTTGCTGGGAGGGAAAGTTGGAACTGGAAGCATCTTCTTTACTAGACTCCGTGGGTTGCTGTCTAAGATACACCTGCAAGTTATAACAGTCATGTAAACAAGTAACTGGAGTGGAACACTACACAATTCCCAATGTTCACCCACTCAAAAAAGAAATCGCTACAAATGGCAGGAGATTAAAATTTCTTAAAGATTTTATTGGTCTCCATGCAGTGAGCATGTGAAGGGCTCACGGGAAAAGACTAGACAGATGCCTATCTGAAACACAAGAGTGGTTTTAGGTTTTTCCCAATTAGGTTCTTTCATCTGAGTTGCCCTAGTGGTATTCTCCACTACCTGATCCTGTGGGTCTTTCTTGTATGACTTTTCTAAAAGGCTGTAACTTTATAAGGGAAAGAATCTACTCATGTTACCCTTGTAGCACCTAGCAAGGCACTGGGTACCAGCCAAGTGTTCTGCCGGAACAATACTGCTGTGGTTTAGATCACCCCCAAGGACATGTGTTAAAGACTTAGTCTTCTGTGCTACTGGGAGGTAGTGGAGCTTCTGGGACATGAGGCCCTATAGGAAGTCATTGGCGTGTGCCTTTGAAGGGAATATTGGCACCCTGGATTCTTTCTCTCTTTTTGCTTTCTTGGTAGCTGTCATGAAGTGGACAACTGCCCTCTACTAGGCATGCCAGTCATGATGATTTGCCTCCCCAAAGGTCCAGAGGCAGTGGGGCCCAGTGGTCATGAATCCTCTGAAACCATGAATTCTTATCAACTTCCCCTGTTCACACTGGTTATCTCAGGTGATTTCTCACACAGAAAGCCAATAGTACAACTAATTGAAAGTCTGCTAAGAGAGACACCGTCTGGTTTCTTCTTTAACCACGCATGTGTCGGAGAATTGTGTGAGCTCCGTCACAGAGACACGCACAAGAAAATAGGGTAGAGTAGCTGACAGGTGTTGCAAATGTCAGCAGTGTTGCCGAGTTTCTCTCTGGTCTTACACATCATTGCAACCACCAACAGGAGCTTCAGATACAAGAGAATCCCTTTTCAGTGTGGACTGATGCTGGCTGTGGGGCCCGGCTCTGTGAGGGACCATTCATGTTTCTGGAAACAAAGAATGCCTAGCATGGAGAAACTGAGTCAGCGCTTCTGGCCTAGGAGCACTACCAGCTCTGGGCACCAAGATGGTAAACTACTCTAATGGACACCCAGCACAACGAAGACACGTATTCAGGCTCCTAAGGTTATAATATTGTTCCCCTTTCCCTTCTGGTCGGGGTTTGGGAGAGTGGGTACTTGGCCTTTTCTTGTGGTAAGTAGTTCAGAACAGACACAACAACTAAAAAATTCAGAAGGCAAAAAGGAAAATACAGACTAAGACTTTCCAGTGTTCCCAAGCAGTGGCTGTAGAAATAGTCCCACGGTTCCAAACACACAGACGATTATAAACACCCAGAGGAAGACCCTGTCCACCACCATGGCCATGTATTTCCAGTCATCTTCTACCTGAAATACGAACAAAAGATCAAGGCTAGCTTTAAAAAACCAAGACCATAGGAAAACATGCTCTGTCTTATGAATAGTGTTTTCTTTTTTTCTTCAAAGCATCTTTCTTCAGCACATTCAAAATCAATTATTGATATTATGTTTGCCTGCCCATGTCTCCTATAGGGTGCTCATTGTCTAAGGATGGTGGATAGATATACACCATGGGTGGCCCATAGAGCTGGCTATGGATGGTGCTGAAGACTTTTATGATCCCTTTCCTGTGACAAAGGTCCTTTTCTAGGGACAGTTCCTAAAAATATCTGTTTGAGAATCCAACTCTTGTCACGTGTGCACAAGGAGAGTCTGGCCCTTTGGGGACCTGATTTTGAAGCTATGAGAGAACAGGCTGGAGGATGTGGGATGTGACTGAGGACCCCCTATACAGAAATAAGCAGCTTCCAGGCCTCAAAGTGATGCTCACAGGGAGAGCTTTCACAAGTCTGGAGTCTTTCAGTTCTAAACTTCTAACCTTCTGCTATGGTCCCTGTGGGTTGTGTATTAGGGGACCTGCATGGCATGATAAGTCAACAATAACTATATCTCCTACATACAAAAAGATGCCAGCCTGGAGGAGAGCTCATTGGTCATTCCTGTCCTGTGACATGTGTTATGACTGGCGTTCTCATTGTCTCCCAGGGCATCAACAGGGAGTCTTGGAGGTCTTGACATCCTTTCACTAGGAGTTACAGATGCCGGGAGCTATAGTACAAAACAACTCCAGATACTTGGCAAGAGCTTTTGGAAGCCTCAGCTAGTCAAGTGGTGGCATGGAGAGTAGGCATGTTATCTTTGAGTTCTTGTTTTGGGGAAGGGGGACCCAAGTTACTGGCATGAGAGTGTGGGAGACAGGAGCAGAATGTGTGCATGCTGGGCACATCTCCTAGATGCCTTTGATTCGAGTCTATGTCTATCTCTAGTGGAGGAAGTGGAGCCAGAGCTGCTGAATGCTAAAGAGCTCACATCCTTCATCATTGCGACTACAGGCAGCACCACAGCCAGTTCTGCTTCTCCTTGGCGAGTCTCCCTCCTCACCCTCTCTTTGCTACTGTGTGCTGTGTTGGGGCTTGTTCCATGAATCAAGCTTGTCCTGCATGTGTAGCGTAGCTGGATTTTATTGTAAGTAAATGCAGATTGGAGATGTGTTGTATGGAGGGCTACATGTCACCTCACTGTGGCTACCTGAACTCTAACCCAGGTTCCCCAATGCTGCATGATAGTAGAGCTGGTCTTCAATGATTCTGTCTGATTGTACCACAAACATAACTCCCACTGATGCTCTGACTAGTCTCTAAAGTGCCTAGAGGCCTGCTACAACCGGCTGGAGAAAAGGGATATATGTTTACCTCCTTTGTTTCATTGTGGCTCTTCATGTTTTCTGCTATGAATTGAACACTATCGATCACGTCTTCCACATCTGGTGAGTGCTCTGAATTCTCTGTCACCCACTGTGCAGGCTGCGGACTCAATCTTCTCTTGCCAGGAGCTATCTCACTTGATTTTTGACAGTGACAGCATTCCCTCAGAAGTTTGGGCTCTCTTCGATGAGCAAACTTGACCTTGGAAGGTCTCTTGGGAAGGCTTTTGCGGACTTTAACATCGTCTGCCTCCTTGGTCTTGTCCAGAGGCCTCCTCATCATCAGAATTGAGGGGAAAACCTGAAGGAAAATGGTCTTCACCCACTTGGGCATGGTATGTGTTGCTGGTGTACGGTAGTGTATGTTCAGCACAAACACAGTCACCACAATGGACAGGGTGACAAAGATCATGGTGAACAGTAGATACTCACCCACCAGTGGGATCACAAGAGATGTGGATGGGATGGTCTCAGTAATCACCAGCAAAAAGACGGTCAGTGAGAGCAGAACTGAGATGCAGAGAGTTACCTTCTCGCCACAGTCAGAAGGAAGGTAAAAGACCAACACAGTGAGGAAGGAGATGAAGAGACAGGGGATGATGAGGTTAATGGTGTAAAACATGGGCAGCCTCCTGATATAGAAAGAGTAGGTGATGTCTGTGTAAATCTCCTCACAACAGTTGTACTTGATGTCATGCTTGTAGCCAGAGGCATCGACAATTTCCCATTCACTGTTTTCCCAAAAATCGTTCATATCCACTTTAGAGCCAATGATCAGAAGGTCAATTTCAGCCTTGTCGTAAGTCCAGGAGCCAAATTTCAGGGAACAGTTTTGATGATCAAAAGGGAAGAAGGTGATGTCCATAGGACAAGAACTCTTGAAGATGGCTGGTGGGGTCCAGGTTATCATGCCATTATACTTCAGAAGAGCTTTGGTTCTGCCTTCGACTTGGAAGTCGCCAACAGCACTGCAAGAAAAACCACATACTGTTAGCAACACGGTCCCTGTGCTGTGTGTCACACGGGCCAAAGATTTTGAACATTGCCGTGAATCTGTCTAGACACACGTACTTGTTATATAGAACAATATCTGGCTTCCAGATCTTGTCTGCTGGAACACGGAGTGTCTCAATGCCATCATACTCTGTGGGATCCCAGCGCAATCTGTAGTCTTTCCAGATCTAAAAGAAAAGAAATAAAGATCCATTTCTGGTGGTGGCAGTAGTCTTGCTTTGTTTTCAACTTTTTTTTTTTTTTTTTTTTTTTTTTTTTTGGTTTTTCGAGACAGGGTTTCTCTGTGTAGCTTTGCACCTTTCCTGGAACTCACTTGGTAGCCCAGACTGGCCTTGAACTCACAGAGATCCTCCTGGCTCTGCCTCCCGAGTGCTGGGATTAAAGGCGTGCACCACCACCGCCCGGCTGTTTTCAACTTTTGTTAAATTTGTTCTTTAACAAGTGCATATGCATTGGGGGTCCTGATTACTGTTACCCTCTGTCCTCTCTGAATCTCAATCCCAACCCCCTTCGCCTTTTACCCCCTTCCTCCCTACAAGCCCCTTTCACTTTAAAATGGGTAAAAATCCTTTTTGAAAAATGCCATCATAACTTTTCCCAAATGTTTATGTTGGTTCAATAATTTCGTTAATTAAAAAATAAGATATTTTGAAGAATACACTGATTCCCATTCAAAGCAGGGAATTATAACCATGGGCACAGAAAGGGAAATAGCTGGGTAGATTTTGGCATACCTATAACAAGCTAACTGGCCAAGATCAAGGTTTCATATCATGTTTTATGGACTACTCCAGTGGTTCAAAACTGGGGTAGTAACTTGTTTCTTATGATAAAAACATAATTTGTATGCGTGAGTATAAGTCTATTGCACTGTGTAAACTATTTAGACTTTTAATAGACACTATAACTTGTAAAAACCAGCTATCGATTATGTAATATGTTCTCTAGACCTCAACAGCTGACCTCCTGGAGCTATCAAAGAGGAAAGTAAGCATTGGACTTGGGACCGCAGTAACTGATAAGAAGAGATCCGAGAGCAGAAGGTAGAAAGGTCAGAGGATGCTATGTCAAAGACATTAGGCTCTGTCCATGAGCTGCCTGAATTAAGTTAGCTGCAACCAGAGCAGAGCCCGAGGATTAGGAGATGCAAGGTGGAGGATATTCTATATCTATCATAGGTTGGGTAGGGAAAGAGGCAGTGTAGGTGGGTTTATCACTGAGTGGACACACGTGGCCACAGTTCAAAGGGAGAGAGACACATGAGAGACACATACGTGACGCAGCCACAGATTGGTTTCCATGATCTGGTTGACTTCATCCTGGAAGGGGAGAAATAATATTTTCAGCCTACTATGTACTTGCTAATACAAGTCTTCATGCAAGAATTATAGCTAAAAATTGACCAATCAAGCTAATTGTGCTAATGAAGGCAAGCATGAAGACCGAGAGAACTCCAACAGAAATACGGTATTTTTACACTTGTCCCTGCTCTGTTGACTTAGAAATGACATATAGCTTTACAATGTTGCTCGAAGCTCATTTGAATTTCATCTCCTTTGTGAATCTTTTCTCATCACCTCAGCCCATAAAGCCTCCTGGGTGCATGAAGAGAGACAGGGAGAAGGGCAGAGGTTTAGGGACAATGGAGGGGAAGCACTGTGGGTGGTGACAGGTGCTCACTATTCCTACACATGCCCCATGTCCTGTCCTGAAAGAGGCCTGGAACTCCCTGTTTGCATCTGCCATGGGATCCAAATGGAAACAAGAGCTTCAGCTCACTAGCAAGGTCGCCAGCTGGACCTGGCTGTCCATTCCCTATGCGTTCTCTTCCCTAGCCCAAGTGCCCTTCAGCTACAAAGGATGCTCACACTTACTGAGTGGCCACTTTCTGCTCAGTCACAGAGTGGACAAAGCTCCTGCCTTCATGTGATCTTAGATGTTGGTTGGGAAGACACAAGACTAATAACATATGTACATGCATACATAAAATACCATGTGATATATCAAGGGGAGGTAGAGTGGCTCATGTGTGCACACACATCTGTTTGAGATAAGTCAAAGAAGGCTTCTAAGAGGAGTTACGTCGCTTAAGGGGCTGCTTGGACAGTAAGAAGAGTCAGAGTAGGTGGTATGCAGGCATTCCCTGTCACCATCTTCAGTAAAGATGATTCTTAAGTGGCCATTTATCCTCATCAGGAAAGCTACTGGAGACGCCTAGATGACGTGTAGGTCACAGCACAATAGCTTGGGTCCTCATGGTAGGTTCTTAGCAGTCACCAGGAGATTCCAATATCTTGCTTCCCAAGATATCTGAGGCCCCTATAGCATTAAGGAATCCAGCTTTGCTGAGGTTTCTATGCAGGGCTCTGACAGTAGCTCTCCCCACTCCACTGGGTCACTCGCTGGGCTCCGCTCCTTCACCCCATGGTTACTGCCACCCACCCTGGAGAGGTCCAAAGAGAGACTATGCCAAGCTTCTTCCCATCAGTGGGTCATACGGAGCCATCACAGGCCCTGAGCTTTGTAAAGGTTACCAAGAAGAATGGAGCCTTCAGTTTCAGTTAGTCTTCTTGATCAGGGCCTTCTGGTACTGAGTCACCTTGAATCTGTCAGGTCGAGCAGAAGCTTTGCCAGTATATGCACTAGCTGTTGGTCAAAACCAGATGAGCTCTGCTGCCTCAGTTCCATGAGATCTTAGAGGTGACTGGCCTACGCCCTGCACATTCTCCAAAACCTGATGTATCTCTGACTAATTCACCGTGTTTAGGGAGTTGACACTCATTAGCAATGCCGTTCTCAACAGGCCTGCTCCCCCTGGCACATTTCTGTGGGTTGGATAAACTCCACACGGTGTGTATCCATGAGGTATCCATACCCTTGGAAGTGTTAGAAAACTACATGGATCAGGACGTATTCTAGCAAATCATAGAGTCCATACAACTCCAGACCACTGTAATGGACACTGTGCTCAGTGAGCCCTGCCAGGGGAGGAGGCCAGAGATGGACAGAACCACACCATGTTCTTGGAACCATCAGCCTATACCTCGTCACTGGGGAAGTATTTGACTCCCAGATGTACCATTTTGAATCATGATTTCAAATGCACTAGTTTCTGGAAAAGCTGCAATATACTGGGAGATGTGGCTTAGAAAGCCCATGCAACCTACATTCTACAGTGGCTTAGGTTTGCCATTTCTGCCACGTCTGGCAATGTTGCACAGGGAGTTTGTCTTACATGAGGAAAGAGAGCATGCTCCTACATCTTTCCTTTACAGAAAGATCATGTATTCACAAGATTCACAGGCCGAGGCTGTCTCACAGGACTGCAAATACTTTCGTGCATAGCTCTCTGAGATGGAAGACTCATCTGGAGACTTAGACAGCAGCAGGGGTCTGAAAGCCCTTCTAGAAAGTAATGAAGCCATGAAATATGAACCAATGGCTGAGGGGTCACCAACTGGATCAGGCCCTCTGAGTGGGTGAGACAGTTGATTGGCCTGATCTGTTTGGGAGGCATCCAGGCAGTGGGACCGGGTCCTGTGCTCATTGCATGAGTTGGCTGTTTGAAACCTGGGGCCTATGCAGGGTCCCTTGGCTCGGCCTGGGAGGAGGGGACTGGACCTACCTGGACTGAGTCCACCAGGTTGATCTCAGTCTGTGGGGAAGGCTTTGCCCTGGAGGAGATTGGAATGGGGGGCAGACTGGGGGGAAGGTGAGGGGGGCGGGAGGGGGAAGAACAAGGGAATCTGTGGCTGATATGTAGAACTGAATTGTATTGCAAAATAAAAATTAAAAAAAAAAAAGAAAGTAATGAAGCTTCTCAGTCACACTCCATAATGCACACATCAGATACCTGTAGCTTTTCGAGGGTCTGTCATAGAAGTCACCCTGACTTTGCCAATGTCTGATAGGTTCTCCATCTCTTCAGTTTCTCTAACTGCAAAAGAGATCTGAGGAAAAGAAGCTTGTTTTGTTTGTTTCTCTGTTTGTTTGGAGATGGAGTCTTGGTATGTAGCCTACACAGGCCTTGCGCCCTCATTGACTCTACTGTCAGAGCTCATCTGACAAAACTGTCACGTGACCCAGAGAGTCTGGACATTTATCCCAGAGATATGAAAGTATATGTTTATGCAAAGTGCTGCACACCAGTGTTCATAGAGCAATACCTGGATTCAGCCTATATGTTCCTCAACATCTAAGCAAATTGTGGACCATGAATGACCATGAACCATGAGCCAGCAACAGGAAGGAACACATACTGATGTAGTCAACACACAGAGGAGAAGCCTAAGAATGATGTTGAGTGAAAGGCCAGCTCTGCAAGTGTACATATTCTATGACTGATTTTGTATTAACATTTTATTTTTTATTGTTTGAGACAGGGTCTTATATATTTTGAGCTAGCTCCAGACTCTCTATGTAGCCACAGGTTTGTGTAAATTCCTGATCCCATTGCCTCTACCTTGCAATGGCTGGGATTCCATGTATGGGCTTCCACATGAAGCCAATACTGCCAATTTTAGAAATGAAGGAAAGATGAGGGAGAAACTTAGGAAAGCATCCATGGGATCTTTATTATTTCTCACGACTGAGTTGTAATATATAACAATCTAAATCAATAAATTTGCAATTAATAAAAGTTACTTTATAAAGTACCAGCACAGTGGTACAACACACCCGGAATCCTAGCACTTGGGTGGATCAAGCTTTGGAGTCAATGAGAGCTCAAGGCCTGTGTAGGCGACATACCAAGACTCCATCTCCAAATAAACAGACAAACAAACAAAACAAGCTTTATTCCCTCAGATCTCTTTTGCAGTTTGAGAAACTGAAGAGACAGAGAACCTATCAGACAATGGCAAAGTCAGGGTAACTTCTATGACAGAGCCTTGAAAAGCTACAGGTGTCTGGTGTGTGCCCCTTTGCTCCTCTGCTTCTTCCTACCACTTCTTGCCAAGGATATGAATATAAAGAGAGGAAATAGAGCAGCTGTCTCAGACCATGAAGCAACACAAAGAAACAATTGGTGTGCCCAGGATGGCAAAAGAGATAGATGGAATTGTGCCACTGTTGACGAATCTGGCTATGCTTTCCACATCATGGCTCATGTGAGTGGTGTACCCTGGAGTGGAGCAGTATAAAACTTTAAAATTAAGCATAGTGGTCCAATATTAACACCCTGATGATACCATGTGCTACTCGTCTGGGCTATCAATCTTTATATTTCTGTTACACAAAAAGAAATAGACTCATTTTGTTTAAGCTGTCCACAGGCCACATACTCATTATATTAGTGTCCCATGCCAATGTCAAAATCCACATATCAGGGCCATCTGCTGCCATCCTTCCAACCTAAGAAAATTGTCTTTCGAGAGTGCATCATAAGGGGTGTGAAGTAAAGCTGAACAGAGGGGTGGCTCTTCCAGACTGCAGGTGACACTCAGTTTAGCTCTCTTCTTCCAGTAGCCCAGCCCACATGCATCCTGCCCAGTGTAAAAGCAAGAAGGGGTCAGAACAGATACAAAATAAGTGGTTTTTAATGGGCCCAGTGGGTCTAACCAGGTAAGAAGAAACATCTGGCATTTGAAACACGAGCCAGAATTTACCAGAATAGGCACATGTCCAATCTAGAGTTAAAGGACCAGGTTGGATCAACACAGTCCACTGAGCAGTGTAGACTGGAGAAGCCTGGTGGTGTCTGCCTATATATTGTAGTTAGGTCTTTCTCTAAGTATACCTAGAGACGGCACCCCCCATGCACCCCCAGGACAGATGTTGTAGGGTAGGAGGACCCCTACCCTATCCTCGGGCTGGGCTGGAAGGTGACAGGCATCCTCTATGTGTGTGATAGCCATCTCTAATGCCCTCTCTGGTGACACTCCAGGCTTCCCTTAATTTCCTAGTCTACCTACTTGTGCAATTGGGGCCGAAGTCCAGGCCTGGAGCTAAGACCCCTGCTGCACTTTGAAAATCAGACTCTTCCACCTCCTGTCCTTGGGACAAGAGAAAGATTATTTAGAAAGAGAGAGAAAAAAAGGAAAATTAAAGGAGTTGCACTCCTGCTTGCCCTTGAACACGATCCCAGTGAACTTACAGAAGGTCACAGAGTATGACACGTCATTCAGCTCACTTCAAGGCTCCCTTCCACTTGCCTTCAGGTCTTTATCGTATAATCTGACTCTGAAAGAACTTCTAATCACTCAAAGCCTGAGCAAGGACAGCATTACGCAGGGCCTTGAGGGACCCTTCACATGCAATCTGGCGTTCACTTTTAAGTTGTCTGGTGGAGCTCTGTGCCCATCAGGTGCACAAAGCGCAAGAACGCTGGGAACTCGGCCCTCTGGCACCACCCCTGGAGGCCGAGGCACTCACCACATTGGCCAACTGTGTGATTGCCAATTCAAAGTGCACCGTGACCGGATCAGAAACGTTTTCCACCGGCCGGATGAATCGGTTGTAGTGGGCAAACAGTGTGTGGAAGAGCTGTTCCTCAGACGCGCAGCCTGTACAGCCTGTGTGGCGGATGGAGGAAAGCGTTAGGGAAGTGCTGTGGGAGGGTCTGAGCTCGCTCCTCTCCCGGTCCAAGCCTAGGGTCTCAGTCAGAGTCTCATCACTGTACCATCGAGGCCCCCTCCTAGCTGGACCAGGGCCCCTCAACCCCACCCCCTTTTTAACCTTGCTCGCTTTGTTTCTCCGTGGAGATGGAACAACTACATAAGCATCATCTCAGAACCAGTACAATGTCCACAGCGATCCCGAGAAGACTGCCTGTTAAGTCATGGGCACCATGAACGTCATCGTGGGGACGAAAGTCATGAGGAGGGAAATTTTCTTTTGGTCATTAAACACAACTCACAGCATGACCACCGAACTAGAGGCTTTGCAGGAATTCTGGAGTCTGTGTGTTTACAACTGGCAAGGCCAGCACCCTCACCAGACATAGTACCTAATCATTGCCTAGGTCCTCAAAAGTTGTGCCCTTAAAAAAATATACCTTGGGATCATGTAGTTTTAGATTTGTGAGAATGCCAAGTTTTTAAAGTAAACTCACTTAAAATCCTTTAAAAGCAATTGCAAATTGGTTCTCAGTGCGCCTTTTAGCTATTAAATTCCGGACAGTAGTGCCACCTGTGTCTCTAATTCCTTAAGGGTGCATTAGTTTCTTGCCTCCAATTCGCACAACTCACTCCCCCAACACCCCTGCTGAAACACATCCCTACACTTTGTTTCGCACAATTCATATTTGATGCCACAAAAATTAGGCCATTAATTTCCCCAAATGGTTAGTACCTCGAAAGAGGGAAAAAGAATGGGCTTGAAAACCTGAACAGGCGAAACGAACAGAGAATAATTGCCCTGTTCCTCACTGAATGCTGCTCCATGCGTCCATTTGGAAGTGCTGAATGTTGGGACAACAGCAGGAAAGGAAACTTTTTACCTATCACCTGTCATTCTTGCCAGTGGAATTAACTACAATGAAAACATTTTTTTCCAGAAGCCAGTGAGAAACCTTCCTTGCTACTATGACTATTTCCCTCCTCTGAGACTCTTTCACTGACCTCTCTATCAACCCCCCCCCCCCTGAAACCTAGTAGCATGGGGGTAGGGTGAGGGGTAGGGTGGGGATGTGATCTGCTCAGCACAGCAGCCATGTCTGAGTCACCTTTTAAAAGGAGCAAGCTCACTCTTTTATAGACAATGAGACAGGCATCCCTAATGAGCACAGTTACCAACAGTGAGAGCATTCACAAGCTGAGTAAGAAGTACCAGCTAACAAGTAAACCACCCTTTGAAAAATATATTACGTACAACCACAAGTAAATAAGTGGAGCATATTGATAAACGGCTTCAAAAACAGATGACTCTGTGTGCTAATCGGGAAGAGACGTTTTAGTTAGAAAAATGAAAAACGATTTACAGCTTATTTCAGTGTTTTCCCCACTCTACTCCCCAAGTCACATCTGTTACGTTAAACCTAACTAATAAAAGTCATCTGGTCATCTGGATCTAGACAAGATGAAAAGGGAGAGTGAACGCGTGGAATTAAAAACATTCTAGGACATAAGAGAGTGAACGCTCGGAACTAAAAACATTCTAGGACATAAGCCCAAGTAACTTACCTTTAAAGGAAGCCAAGAACCCACAAAACCACAGACACAAACCCAAGCGAAGGGATCCCTGGTCCTGGCCCGTCAGCATGATAAAAAGCCCCTGAATTCCAATGTCTACACCGAGGGCGGTGAAAAACGCAGCTGCCACACTGCTGCAAGAATCAGACCACTCAAGCCGCGGAAGCCCAGGCGATCCACGCGGACCTTCTGCGGAATGAAAACACGGACCATCGCACAGCTGCTCCCAGCATCCCAGGCTGGAGCAGATGCAAAGGGCAAAGAAAGCCAAGCCTGCTGCATCAGAAGGGCTGTCCCGTTTCCTGTCACCCTAGATCGCTGTGCAAGAAAGATGAAGCAAAGCAGGGCGAGATGCTAGGCAGACAGGCCCCTTAGAGACCTGCCCTTACCCACTGTTCTTTAGGGCAGTGGTTCTCAACCTTCCTAATGCTGCAACCCTTTAATACAGTGCAGTTCTTCACGTTGTGGGGACCCCCAGCCATAAAATTATTTTTGCTGCTGCTTCACAACTGTAATTTTGCTACTGTTATGAATTGTAATGCAAATATCTGATATGCAGGATATCTGATATGGTGATCCCTGTGAAAGGGTCGTTTGACCCCAGGGGTCATGACTCATAGGTTGAGAACTGTTGCTTTAGGGGGCTAAGCACATATTTACTTGGCTCCCACTACAGGGAAAAAAAATCACACTCAGCCTCAAAGCATCCACTGAGTTTGCTGTTTACTTGAGGCTTACTGGAATCTGTCTGAAAGAATCCCAATTCCTGTCTTCGTGGGGACAGTTTGGGGGACACATTTGTGTCTGCTTCAGTTTTTTTTTTAATTTTATTTTATTTTATTTTACGATATAATTTAATTCTACATATCAGCCACAGATTCCCTTGTTCTCCCCCCTCCCGCCCCTCTCCCCTTTCCCCCAGCTTACCCCCCATTCCCACCTCCTCCAGGGCAAAGCCTCCCCCATGGACTGAGATCAACCTGGTGGACTCAGTCCAGGTAGGTCCAGTCCCCTCCTCCCAGGCCGAGCCAAGCGACTCTGCATAGGCCCCAGGTTTCAAACAGCCAACTCATGCAATGAGCACAGGACCCGGTCCCACTGCCTGGGTGCCTCCCAAACAGATGAAGCCAATCAACTGTCTCACCCATTCAGAGGGCCTGATCCAGTTGGGGACCCCTCAGCCATTGGTTCATAGTTCATGTGTTTCCGTTCGTTTGGCTATTTGTCCCTGTGCTTTATCCAACCTTGGTCTCAACAATTCTCGCTCATATAAACCCTCCTCTTTCTCGCCAGTTGGACTCCCTGCTTCAGTTTTCTAATGCCAGCTCTCCAAGTGCCTTGCTCTTCAGAGTGTTGTGACCCCAGATCAGGAGAGAGATCAAATGTCAAAGAATGAGGGCAACAGCTATACACCAGATATTTTCCTCATTAATTAGCTGGGGAGAGGGGTGCTGATTAGGTTTCTGCTACTTCCCCCCTTTTCTTGGTAGCTGTGGTACCAATAGGATTCTGGTTAACTGGCCATTTGGTTTAGATGTCAGCATTGCTTAAAGAGGAACCAGGGAGTAAACTGTTCTATCTCAAGGAGTTCTCAGAGTTCAGGACCCCACTTGAGAATGCAGTACAGTTTGCACACTGACAGGGTCCTCCAAGTCCTCTTAGCCTCCCGGCTCCCAGCAACAGAGGGAGAACTCATAGGCAGGGCGACCGGCTGGCTCCTTCAGATCTTACATGTTATTTCAGTTCACCTTTTAGCACCTAGGCTTTGTCTTTTCCTGAAGACAGAGTTTCCAGAGAACCTGCGGTGTGACACAAAGCCAGTCAGGATGACGCTTTGCTGTGATGGATCTCATACCCTCTGTCAAAGTGCGCACTGTGGCTGCCGTGTTTATTGTATTTTCTACCGGACACACATCACAGTCTGAAGAGAACGGTGCTTTCAGGTCTAGCTTCTGGGCCTCTATGAAGCTCCCAGCTGGCAGGCACAGGGCGGCGGCTGCAGAGGAGGGGCCTTCGGAATGCATGGCTGCTGGTGTCTGCTGTCTTCAGCAGGCAAGCTAAATCTACATGACAGGTTCAGAGAGAGGACAGGGGACCCTTTTCTGTGTGTTTCTTTCTGTAGCACTAGGGGTCAAGTCCAGGACCTCAGGCATCCTAGACAAACTCTCTGGCACTGAGTCCCATCTAAGCCACCAAGATGCCAGAGCAGACGCAGGGAAGAGAAAGGCTGGGGGAAAAGCGTGGAGTTTGGATTTATACAGACCTAGATTTGGATTCCGGTCCTTAAACCCAGCTTGGGGACATTCTGCCAACTACCCATGTCACTTTAATCTTGTCCTACCTTAAAAAACAACCCCCAACCCCCCAAACACGATTCAATCAAGATAAACCAACCACAAATCTCTCTACCCAGTTTTCCGTGACATTTGCCATCAAGTCTCCGCTCCCTCCCACCATCCGCTACAAATAAGAACTGGAACTTGTGAGAAAGATGTATTTAGAACGCTTGTAGGACAATAACCCTCTATCCAAGAACACATTTAAACTATGCTGATACTGTCAGGAAATGCTGGAGATTCACATTCGAGTTACATACAAGTGGACGCTCTTCAAAGTCCATAGGAAAATGGCCAGTCTACAGGTTAAAAACAATTTAAGGGCTCCCTTCAATAGCTTTCTGTCTGGACTATTTCTTTTTTTTTGGGGGGGTGCCACAAGGATGGGAAGGTAAACCTGGGAGGAATGTGAAGCAAGTGTGATCGGGGTTTATTGTACAAAACACCCAAATAAATAATAAAAATATTATGTTGGGGGGGGAGTAAAAAAACAAAACAAAACAAAACAAGTAAACAAACAAAAAACAAAACATTTGGGACAGTAAACCTGGTTACAGATTTTAGTTCAGAGAATGAATTCAAGATAGACTTATATTTTGTCCTGATGTCTGGAGGACTTTCTCATGTTTATATTCAAGGAACCAGCTCTTGCCCTGCTGTGTTGTTGATCCAGCTGAAGTTTAGAGTGCTGTCCATGACTTAGCAGGGTCCACAGCATGAAGGGAGGATGGAGCAACAGCCGGAAGGTTGGTGAACTGTATAACACCTTTGCTTCCTCCCTTTCACTTCCCTTCTCTTCTTCTCTCTCTCATTGATTCTTAACCCTTTCAAAATATAACATTCTGGGACAGGCACTGCAGAGTCTGAGGCAGGAGAGTCCTGAAAAGAAAAAAGGAAGAAACAGCAGGTCTTAGCTGAAGCTGCAGAGAGTCGAGCTGCAGAGAGTCGATGAGAACCCTGGGAACTCTGCCTGCTACTGAGGAAATCTCTGAAAACCCCTGGCTCTATGTGCCGTTAGTTGATGCTGATAGCTTTAATTGTGGAGGACACATGGCTGAGCACTGAGCTGTGGGTGTACCCCAGCTTTGCTGCTGTGGGAAACTCTTAGGGAAGCAACCTAATGGTGACTATGCCTCGTGAAAAGATGCATTTGAGTATCTTGTCTGGTGATGGTGGCTTTTCAGTGATTTCCCCTTGTCCTTGGGGAGAGTTCCTCACTTCCATCTCCTCCTAGACCTCCAAGGAAAGATATCCTTTTCCTGACAACTAACTACAGATTTATCTATTCCTGAGAAAAAGGGAGACTTGAGTCATACATAATACCTTCCAATTAGTAACTTCGCTCCTTAAGTTTTATATTCCAGAATATCTACTAGCCTGTGCAGCAGAAAAGCAGTCCCTAAGGGTTTGTGTGTTGACCCCTCTCTGAGAAGCTTCCTACAATGCACGGCACAGCATTGCTTCGGTAACCTCAGGCAAGATTGCAACTATTAGTAACAGCCTCTGTCTTATAGCATCACCTTCATCTTTATCAGTACCATCAATAACATCTTCATTCAAAAAACAAAGGAGCTGAGCTCAACAGATGGCTCTCAGCTAATCGTGTTGGCTGCTTTTCCAGAGAGCTCAACATGGTCAGCAGGTAGCTCCAACTCCAAGGATCTGATACTCTGTACTCTATTCTGGCCTCAGTGGTTATCTGTACATACATCACACACACATACACACACACACACACACACACACACACACACACACACACACCCTGGGTGGGGAGAGAGAGGGAGAGAGAAGAGAGAGAGAGAGAGAAAGAGGACTAATAAAATAATTTTCAAAAGGAATTACAGATTTCCCCTGCTCTTCCTGGATAGTAGCTCATAGTTATATTCTAGGAATCAGCTCTTGTTCAGCCATGTTGTCAACACAGTCAGAAGGAGAGTGGCACAGCTCTGGGCAGAAGAGGTTTGCTAACAATGAACAACTAGGCTTCCCTTCCCTTCTTTACCTCCTTCCCATCCTACCTTCCTTGTTCCTTCTTCTTCTTTTTTAAAAGATTTATTTATATATTTTATCTGTTCTGTCTACATGTATCCCTGCCCACCAGAAAAGGGCATTAGATCCCATCACAGATAGTCGTGAGCCACCATGTGGCTGCTGGGACTTGAACTCAGGACCTCTGGAAGAGCAGCCAGTGCTCTAACCTCTGAGCCATCTCTCCAGTCCCCATCCTTGTTCCCCCTCAATGCCTTCAAAACAATGCATGGTTTACTGGCTTGCCAAATGCTTTTCTTCATTCCAGCCACTTGTCCTTGGGTCACTGACCTTTCAAGTGGGGAGCAAGCAACTTGGGTTCGTCATTAATCCTCTTCTTTACACACAGGTGAAAAGAAAACAGAATCGGGTGCATGATTCCCTGGAGTCACAGAACCACGCAATGCCAAGGCTGGGAGCAGAGAGGCCACAGCTGGTTTCATACATTGCTGTAGTCATCGTCCTCAGTCTCATTACATCGTTTCTATGGAAACTAAGGCATTCTGACAGCCAAGGATGTTGTTGAGATGGTAGAGCACTTGCCCAGCATGCACCAGGCCCTGAACACCATCTGCAGCACTGTCTACCCTGGGAGAGGTAGAGCTTACCTCTAATCCCAGAACTCTGGTGGTGGAAGCAGGAGTGTCAGAAGTTCGAGGTCATCCTTAGCTACACAATGAACTCTAGTCAAGCCTCGGATGGGTGTAAATGAATCCCTGCCTCCCTAAATAAAAAGCAAATAAACTAAACAGATAAAACATTCTGTGCTGGCAATTGTGATGCACACTTGCAACCTCAGCACTCAAGAGGCTGAGGAAGGGGCATCTTGTAGTTGAAGCTAGGCATACCCAGAGAGTTCAGGACAAGGGCCGGGGATGTAGCCAGAGTTAAAGTGCATGCTAGTGAGTGGGAGACCCTGGGTTCTATCCCAAGTGAGGCAGAGAAAGAGAAAAAAGTATAGAATAGAATACATTCTTAGAGCTAATATGGTAGAAAAATGGAAAGTAAGTGCTTCAGAGAATAATTGTTTTGTGAGTTTCTTGTTTGTATCATAAAAGCTAAGTTTAATTAGAAGATTATCCTCGGTTGGAAAGTAACATTTGTTAAGAGGACATTTCTGTTGTAAAAAGTGTTTTAAGACTTTTTCCTGCTTCCAAAATGCACTGCATCATTCTTCCCAAAAAATAAGGGATATATTTTGGCATGGTTATATTAATCAGGTATGTGCTTTGCTGAAGTTTGTTTTTTCTTTTCCTTTTCGATTTTAAACAGGTTTAAACTGTATGAATGAACATTCGGTGGACTTATGGCCAACCGTCAGTTCTCTTTAAACTCAAAATAAGGAAAAAAAACTTGTCTATAAAGAATTGTACACCAGAGGCTGATATGCATGTATTATTTATGATCCACCACAGCATAACACTATCAATAATGTAATGATCCCATGTGCTGTTTAAAATACCTACCCCTGTTAGAACTTCTGGTGTTTGCTGGCCGTTCCTCAGTAGTAGTTCACCTCTACCATGCCCAGCATTTCCACCACATGCAGGAAAAAGAGCATTGGCAATTCTAGTATCCAAACATATGCTAATTTGGGGAATAGAAGAAACCTTAAATTGCTAATCATAGGAGTAGCTCAAATTGTCCCTATCGTACTATCCTTTATCCACTAAATCTTAAGACAAAGGGAGAGCCTGAGGAAAAAGCCTGGAATAGAACGTAGTAACTGCATTGACAAGAAAGGTAAACATTGGTGATAATCTTCAGCACCTCTGAGGACTTCCCCTGTGCCAGCCACTAGAGTAGGCCTTTCTGTTAATGCCCCAGCCACACTGTGAGGAAAGACTGCATTTTGGAAGTGAGGACAGTGACAATCCAGGAGGTCAAATAACTTTTCCCAAACTCCATCATAACTGGTAAGTGGCTGAGCTAGAATTCCAACCTGGATCCATCTGGATCTAGGCAAATACTTGCAAGCCCCTGGAAAGGCTTTTAGACCCATGAATACTTTATGAATGGAATGCGCTTTAGAGTCCTTTCTGAACTGGGTCATGGTCAGGACCACTTCCATTTTCCTTCCCCTTGGATCCTCTCCTGTGCACAGAGCTGGGGAAGTCAGGGCTGATGAGAAAATGGAGCTGGATCCTGCACCCAATGCCAGGCAAGAAAGCCCACTTAGGTGTGCCTGGTCCAAGAGAGGTGGACTCCTAACTCTGAGAGAGCAGTGGGTACAAGCACAGCAGAGTCTGTGGTTTTCTCCTTGCACAGCTGGGGATGGAAGCCTAGGGAGCACTCTCCCACTGAGCCACATCCAGCTTTGGGCATGTTTGTTAGCCCTGCCATGGCCCTACTCAGCAACATCCAGTAAAAGACATACCCTGGTAAAAATGATTTCCAAGACATGATCCTGGGAATTCTAGACTTCTCTTCCAGCCTCTTGACTTCACCATTTATAGAACAATTATCTGGGGTCTTCAACATAGAAAGAAATGTGCTCCAACTGTAAATCTCCTGATGCAGAAACAATTTCAGCTCTGGTAACCACAGCCCTAGAACCCAGAACTCAGTAAAATACAGTATATTCCACGGCAGGAGCCCTAGCTTTGTGATTGGAAATGAGAAGGCAGTACCAAGTCCTGTTGACTTCCTAGGGCACTATAATAAATCACTGCAAATTGAGTGGGCTAACACCACAGAATGTTGTTCTTTCACAGCTCTGGGGACAAAAGCACAAACAAAATGCAGGTGTTGGCAAACCTAGGCTCTCCTGCAGGCTGCTACAGAGAACTATCCCTAGTCTCTTCCAGCTCTTGATGACCCCAGGAGTGCCTTGGCTTACAGCTTCCTAATTCAGATCTCTGCATCTGTAGCTACAGGGCTTTGTCTGTGCCCCTGCCCCTTTCTCCTCTGTTTCTTCCCAGGAAGGTGGCGATTGGGTTTAGAGTCCTGTCCTCAGACATGCTGCTCCTGCAGATCTGGGGTCTGACTCAGGCTACTGTATTTTTAAAACTCTGTGGTCGCTCCGGATGCCCATGGCCAGCTCTGTCCACCTGAGGAGAATCCTCTTCCAGAAAGCTGGAGGAAGGATTGCACATGGCTTATTCCCAGCATGGCTTTGTGATATTATAGACTTGGACATTTCTGGGACAGATGTGTCTCTGCAAATTTGTATATCCTAAACAAAACTGAGAGAGAGATGAAGTTTCTCTGTGGGTTCTGTGTTTCCTATGAAACAGCCCAGGAAGCACTGGGCTAAATTGTATAGTGTTCTTGGTGTAGTGACAAGTGATAAAATGCAGTCACAGAAGATGCATGTTTGTTTTTCAAGCACCCATTGAAATATGCAAAAATTGAGTTTTTATTAGGACAAAAAAGTTTTTAACAAACAATAAAGTCTCTAAACCACAAAAAGCATTCACTCTCCATCCTCAGTCAAATCAAAGCTCAAGTTCAGAGTCCTCCCAACTTGCCTTCCTGGAGGTATCACAGTGCCTCACTGGTCCTCTATTTTTTGAGGGAGTGGGAGATAAATCTAATAATGCACAGGGATTCAATGTTCAGGCCTCACTAGAGTGTGCATACAACTGAAGAGAATTTTAATCATAGGGTCCTAATTGCACCACGTCTAATCCCAAAGTAGTGCAGAATGTGGCCTTATTCCCATGAGTCTGTCAGTGCCCCAGGTTTCTCTGCCCATTAATGAGCATGGCTACCTTCCCAAGGCCAAAGCTATACCCTCCATCCCATGACAGCTGGAGAGGACTAAGTATGAGGTGAGAATGGCTATGTAGGTAGGGGACAGAAGGAAGAAAATGGTGCAGTGCTTTGGAAGGACAAAAACAGAAAGAGAGTCCATCCACTTAGAGTTCTATTCCCAGCAAAACTGTCCTTCATGAGCAAAAGCAGAGTAATCATTTCCAGACAGAGGAAAGCAGAAAATCCACCATCTACAGCAAACCTGTGCTACAACTAGTGGTGAACAGAGTCAGCCAGCCTCGCCAATAGACAAGGTCCAGGCTAGTGAGAACATCACTCAAAAACAAGGTGGATGGAACCTGAAGACTAACAGATACCAGAGGTTGGGTTGTCTTCTGGCTTTACATATATAAATGTGCACATATATACATGCATTCTCTTTCTGACTGCCTATCTATTTGTGTGTTTGTCTCCCTTCCATCACCTAGTTTTAAATCTGGGCTTGGGAGACAAATCTTATTTTCTCATAGAAGGTAATAGTTTGGAAATGCTCACAGAATATTCCACGCACAATGGTATGTCCTTATTGTAGACAAATTGCTAAACGGTCTTACTAATAAAGAACTCAGAGCCAGAAATTGGGGTTAAAGCCTGAGAGAGAACAGAGGACTAGGAAAAGCCACAGCTAACCTCACCTCACCAACTCTGCAGCTTCCAAAGCGAGCTACTTCTTGTCTACCCACACCTATATGCCTTTCTGTTCTGTTCTCTCATTTGCTCTCTTAGCCTATCTATATCACTTCCTCTTCCTGCCCAGCTCTGTCACTTCCTGTCTGTCTGTACAGACCTCCAGACCTCTATGGTTGGTGCTAGGATTAAAGGCATGTGTCACCATGTCTGGCTCTGTTCCCAAGTGTGGCCTTGAACTCACAGAGATCCAGACAGACCCCTGCCTCCCAAATGATAGGAATTAAGGCATGTGCTACCGTTGCCTGACTTCTTTGTTTACTTACAATGGCTTGCTTTTTCCTCTGGCCTCCAGGCAACTTTTATTTATTAGAGCACAAATAAAACATCACCACATCTTATTGCTGTGTTTGGTTCTTCGTGAACTTAACAGAAGGTAGAGTTATGTGGAAAGAGGAATCCTAAGTGAGACAATGCCTGAATAAATGTGGGTACAACCGATGATAATTTTAGATCACTTTTTAAATTAATGATGTGGTAAGGAGAGCACAGCCCACTGTGTGCCTGGTCCTGGGGTGTTTAAGAAAGCAACATGAGCAAGCCATGGCTAGCAAGCCAATAAGCAGCACTCCTCCATGGCCTCTGCTCCAGTTCCTGCCTTGGGTCTCTGTCCTGACTTCCCTGGATGATGGACTACAAGCTGCAAGATGAAATAAACCCTTTTTTCCCAAGTTGCATTTTGGTCACTGTGTTTTGTCACAGCAATAGAAACTCTAACCAACACGGTATTATTCCTAGTACCCCAGAACTGAGGCAGGTCATTCTCAAACCTAGGATAAAACTGAGTTACATACTGAGATCCTGTGATAACACAAACAGGATACTTTGTTACTTCTACTTGCTAATTTTTTTTAGGGTTTTCATCTGTAAATGATTTGGTTTTTAGTTCTCCTTTTCTGTGATATCTTTTTCTGATTATTGTACTATAGGAATACTAATATTATAGTAAGTTTGGGAGAGATTTTGTCTTTTGGAAGATTTTGTTAAATATTGGTTCATAATTTTTAAATGATTGCCGAGCTATCTGATCCTGGTCTTTCATTTATTGGAAGTTTTTTAATTTCAATCTCTCTGCCACCTTCCTTCATCTTCTCCCTCCCTTGTTGCATTTTATTCTGTTCTAAAGATGGGGTTTTGCTTGTTGCTCAGCATGACCTCAGACACTTGGGCTCAAGCTTCCCCCTGCCTCAGCCTCCTGAGAAGCTAGAGGTAAATAAAAGCCACACTACTCCATCTCTTTACTTCCTATGGGGTGATTTAATCTTTCTAGGAAATTTCCACTTCATATGATTTATCTAACTTTAACAAACATATGTCTGAATATTCCTTCTCAATCATTCTCACTTCTGTAAGAGCAGCACGGACTCCCGTCCTCTTGCATTCCTGGTTTAGATAGTCTCATTCTTTTCTCTATTTTCTTACCTTTTCCTTTTATTCATTGTCAATCTAGTTAAATGTTTGTCAGTTTGGATTTGATGTTTTCAAAACACCAGCTTTTGGCTTCACAGTTTCCCCTTTGGATTTTAGCTCTGTTTTGTAACCATCTCTAGTCTAATCCTGTTTCATTTCATTTCTCTGCCCGTTTGGGGTTTCCCATGTTCTGAAGTAGAGGAGTAAGTTCTTAGTTTGAGACCCGTTTTCCAATCTGTGTGCTACAGCCCCACATTCCCTCTGAGTGGCTTTCACTGTACCCATAGGACTTTATAAGTCACGACTGTGTTCTACTACAAAGTATGTTTATTTCCCCTGTCATTTTTTTCTTTGCCTCATCAGTTGTACAAGAATGTGTGTTTAATTTCCACATTTTCATGAATTTTCCATTTTCTGTTAGTGATTTCAAGTTTCATTCCATTGTGGGCAGAGAGTAGAGATTGTACAATGTCCACCCCACCAAATCTACCCCATCCCTTTCCTAGCCTCTGCCATGGTCTAACCTGGAGAGTGTTCCATCCACTCTTGGAAGAAGTGTGTTCTACTGCTTAGGCCTAAAATGTCCTATGGACACCTGCAGAATCTGGCTGATTTACTGTGCTGTTCTGGGGGAATCTTTGCCTTTCTGCCTCGTTGTTCCAGATGTTGCTGAAGGTGAGGCATTGGCCTCTCCAGCTGTTTCTGTTGCTTCTGCTCTGTTTACTGTGTGCACTTTTCAGTTTGTGAGGCTCTGGCATTTGATACATACATGTTTATAGCTGCTATATGTCCCTGGTGCTCAGGCTGCTTCATAGCTCTTAAGTGTTTACTTATGTTTAGCACCATTTTTTTTACTTAAATTTTTTATGTAATGTTTTATTTAAATGTTACTGTAGACAGTCTTAGCTACTTTTTATTTTAAAAATCTTTTTTATTAAACTAAACCTATCTGCATCGTTGTAACCAGAGTGTTTCCTATAGAGAGCAAGTAGGTGAATTCATGTTTGGTTTTGTTTGTTTGTTTTTTGTTTTTTGTTTTGGAGCTAAGGACCAAACCCAGGGCATTTCTCTTGCTAGGCAAGCACACTGCCACTGAGCTAAATCCCCAACCCCGAATTCAGTTTTTAAATCTTGTTCCGCCACATCTTCCTTCAGCTGGATTATTTGTGTCATCCACACTCAGTGCGGCCATTGATACACTTGGATTCATGTTGGTCTTTTTCACTTTGGGTCTTCTCTATGTCTTCACCCTGTTTGCTCCTCTGTGTCTCCAGCACTGTGCTGTTCTGTGTTACGTGTGCTTTTCCACTGTGAAACTTTAATGGCTTTAACATGTGGCCTTGTGAGGACATTCCAGATCCTGACCACCGCCTCCATCTTCAAGGCACATAGCTCTATACAGGGCATAGCAAACACCCTGTTACATCTCAGACTGGCACTCCTGTCTCAGGCACCACGTCCTCTGCGGGAAGTCAGCTTGTCAGTCATGCACTTGACAATGGAGCTGCTCTTTCTGCTGCAAGTGCAGGACAGGTGCTGGGCTTTCAGGGAGTTAAGTCCTTAGGAGGTGGTTGATGAAGGTACTTGGATCTGAGGAATGAGACAAATTGATATTCTTAATAAAGGTCACTCAGGAGATAATGGAACTGTAAGTTTACAAGAAAAACCACAGTGTGTTGTTTCCCATTTGAAACTGTAAAAGTCATGGAAAGCTTTGAAGATAGAATCCTGAAAACACAATTAAAATACAATATTCCCTGCCTCAAATAAAAATTTCTTTTGCCTTGACAGCCTTCTCAAGGAAGAAAACCATCAGGTGCAAAAAGTGCAGATTAAAACATTGCAAACACACATCCTGAGGTAGGAGGGAAGGGAGATGGCTGGCATTGCCCTGGAGGGCTCCTGTGGGTACTTGACCCCAGTGAGATGAGACAAATAGTGCCAACCTGCTCTCTCACACACAGAGGAGACAGAGCTTGAGGCTCCTAGGGACCTGTCTTCAGAAGGGACTGTGGCCCCCAGTCTCTCCAGCCTTCCTTCTGGCCATGTGATTTCTTACTCACGTGCATGAGCACTGATGTGTTATGCCTCTTAGCACCTTTGTCGGAGCTTAGACAATGTTAGGTATTACCTTTGAGTCCTCCCTACCATGAACTAAATAAATTTGCTTTTTTATATAGTCAGGGTGTCTCAGGTATTTTATTAATAGTGATACCCTGTGGTGGTCTCTGTGACCTCCAATGCCAGCAGAGCGATGACCCCCGTGGGAGGCAAGGAAGCAATTCAGCTCATCACAACTCAGTAGCTGGTGTTGATTCAAACTTTGGGAGTCTGACCTCGAGTCATTTATTTTAGTCATATTTATTAGCACAATCTGTTGAAAATTTATTCTGATGATAATTGACTCAGTCCTGTGTTTGCAACAAAGATTGATAAATGTCTTTGAGGATCACAGTAAGCTGAATATAGATCATACACGACTACATGGAAACAACAAATTCTGTAATGATAGGTTATAAATATTGATGTAGAACAACAAATTTACAATAAGGGTCTGGGGGTCTAGTGCTAGAAAAGTTTCTGGCCACACAGATAGAACAAAAGTCACCAGACTAGTAAACAAGACCACTCCCAGCCTTCTGGGTGCCTAACAGTTATACATTCCTTCCTTCAAGGAGCAACCCAGTGTGTTTATCATTCCAGGTTCCCCTACTGCTTATCTATGAACACAAAGACTCCATGCTTCCTACAATGCCCAACTCACTAATGAGGTCACCTTCAGAATTCAGAATTAGGGCTTAGAAATTCCACTCCCCAGCAGGACTCAAATGAAAGGAGAACCATCTTTTTATTTTATTTAATTAACTATTTTTCTCTCATATATTACATCCTGACCCAGTCCCCTCCCTATGTCCCCTCTCCCCCAGATCCACTCCTCCTCCTTTCTCTTCAAAAAAGGGCAGGCCTCCCAGGGATATCAACCAAACATGGAATATCAAGTTATAGTAAACCTAGGCATATCCTTTCATATTAAGGCTGGATGAGGCAACCCAACAGGAGGAAAAGGGTCCCCAAAGCAGGTAAAAGTGTCAGAGACAGCTGACAACATGACAGAGACATGCCTACTACCCCGTTCCCACTGGTAGCAGTACCATAGGAATCTCAAGCTACACAACTGTAATATATACGCAGAGCACATAGGTCAGACCCATACAGGCTCCCTGATTGTCGGTTCAGTAAAAAGAAAACATCTGAGAGGCAGTGGTCATCATTCTGAAACTTATTTCTCCAGCAATGGTGTAGGTGTTTGAGACTGATCTCTTATCTAGGAACAAGTTACGGAGATAACAATACATTCTAAGACGGTGAGGCTACCAAGGCAAAGAGAACCAAGTTGAACAACTATACAAGACCTGGCTTCCTGGGGGAAGAAATCCACTAAGCTAATCCAGTTTACACTGCCTGACCTTGGTGGGCTAGCCTACCACGCCTACATCTTTTGTGTGAAGAGGCATTTTAAATGCCAGGGAGCTAGAAGGCAGGATTATGGTAGCTTTCTAGCTAAACATTAAATCAGATCATTTCAAGGCCTTGAGGCTTAAAGTCATGTTTACATAACAATGGCCCAATTGCAAAAATGGAAAGGTCAGGCTGCTTTGTTTATCAGAGCCTTATAGCCACATCCCCAAAACTCACTTGCAAACCCCATTTGTATTCTGCAAGGCATCAAGAGAGCTTGTAGGAAATTTAACCAAAGGATTTGGATCTCCAATTAAAATGGGTTGCAAGTTTCAACTTAGTATGAGGTATATAGGAGAAAGGAAATTTAATAGTGAATACCTCAGGTCATATGAGATGCCTAAAAGCGAATCAAGAAGAATACACGGAAAGGCATGTTTTCTTATAGTTTTTTGTCTGCTACAAAAATGTCATGTTTAAGAATAGTGGGGATTAGACCCAGAAAGACAAACATTGAATATGCTCTTCTGCATTGGAGACTCGTAGCTCCAAATTTTCGGATGTCAGGACATAATCTGGAGTAACTGCAAAAACCAGACAGAGCAGGTTGCAGATAAATCCTTGTTTTCTTGGGCTTCTTTTAGCAGGGTATTTTAAAAAACTTTTTATTAATTTTTTGTGGATTTCACATCATGCATCCCAATCCCATTCCTTTCCCTGTCCCTTCATATCTGCTATTTGCCCTTGCAACCCCCCCCCCACAAATAAAATAAAATAAAAATTAAAAGAAAAGAAAATCTCATGTGGAGGCTGTAGTGTGATACAGTGAGTCACACAGCATATCCTTTTAGTCCATACATCTTTTTTTCTTTTCTTTTCTTTTCTTTTCTTTTCTTTTCTTTTCTTTTCTTTTCTTTTCTTTTCTTTTCTCTTCTCTTCTCTTCTCTTCTCTTTTCTTTTCTTTTCTTTTCTTTTCTTTTCTTTTCTTTTCTTTTCAGAGAATTAGATAGGAGCAACCAGGATGTTGTCAGGTCTTGGTTACACGGAAATGCTAATCAGCATATCATGCAAGCTCCGATCATCATTTTCTATCTGCCATCTGAGAGGAGGAACAGGTAAGGATTAACCTCCTGACCATAGTTCATACATCTTTACTTGCAAGTGTTCACAGCAAAGAGTCTTTGGTCTGGTTCGAGGATTCTGGTTTCTGCTTCACTATCAATACTGAGCCCTCATTGGGACTCCTCTTGGATATCCTGTTGTTGTCCTGTGTCATGGAGATCCTGCAGCTTTGGATCTGCTGGACTGGCCCCTTCACATGCTCCAGCAGATCATAAATGGGGTGGATGTTGGGGTGGGTCAACTCATAGTCCTGGTTCTGTGCCTGGGTGGTTGTTGGGTTGGTTATCCTACCAGCTCTCCCTCATCCTCATCACCAGGGTGGGCTCTCCAGCACTGCCCCAGCAGCTAGCTCACACTATGTAGCAAGTAACAAGGGCCAGGGCTGGTTCTCCTGCTCTTCTGCCCTCAGGGCTGGCTCATCCACACCCCAGCCAATAGGGTCAGCTCTACTGTGCTGCCTAGGTGGGGTACAGGGCCTGCTTTCCTAAGTGTTGCAGTTAGTGAGGGGCAGGGTCAGTTCTCCAGCCTGCCACTGGTGATGAGGGGTGAGGAGGGCAGGGGTGAGGGGTGAGGTGAACACCACATGGTTGATGAGGGGGGTAGGGTCAGCTCTCCTACTCTTACCCACACCCCTGCCAACAAGGTCAGCTCCATTGTGCTTAGCAGGTATTTTATCACAGCAATACAAAGAGTACCTAAGATACTGGGAATTTATCAGATGGAACACTCAATATTGCTTTGTTTTAGGAAGAATTTGTTGTGCTCTGGAATTCATCTGGAGTGTATCTTGGGTATTGGTTACTTTTTTGTTGCTGTGGTTAAAAACTAAATGCATCCATACAGCTAGGGAAACCATAAATTAAATGAAGAAGAAATCTACAGAGTGGGTAAGAATCTTATCCAGATATACATTTGACAGAGGATTAATATTCAGAATATATAAAGAACTCCCAAAACAAAAAGAAAAGAAAACAAACAAACGAACAACAACAACAACAACAACAAAACAAGCAGCAAATGACCCAAATAAAAAAATGGGTCAGGGTCATAAAAACAGACATGTTGATCAATGGTACTGAACTGAAGACCCAGTCATAAGTATATATGTCCACATACCTGTAGACAACTGATTTTTGACAAAGAAGCCAAAAATACACACCAGAAAAAAAAAGACAGCATCTTCAACAAATAGTGCTGGTCAAACTGGATGGTTGCATGTGGAGGAATCCAAGCAGATCCACACCTATCACCCTGTACAAAACTCAATTCCAAATGGACCAAAATTTTAACACAAAACCGGATACCCTGAATATGATAGGAGAAGAAGTGGGGAATAGTCTTGAATTCATTGGCAGAAGAAAAGATTTTCTGAACAGAAAATCCATAGCACAGGCACTAAGATCAACAACTAATAAACGGGGCCTCATGAAGCTAAAAAGCTTCCATATGGAAAAGGATACCATAATTTGCACAAAATGGAAAACTGCAGACTGGGAAAAGATTTTTTTTTTTTAACTAACTACACATCCAATAGAGGACTACTATCTAAAAAGTAAGCGAAGAACTAAAAAAGCTGGATATCAAGAAAATAAATATCACAATTAAAAAATGGGGTGCAGAATTAAACAGAGAATTCTCAGAAGATGAAACACAAATGGCTGAGAAACACTTAAAGAAACGTCCAACATCTTTAACCATCAGGGAAATAAAAATAAAAACCATTTTGGAATTTTATCTTATACCAGTAAGAATTTCCATGATCAATAAAACAAATGATAGCTTATGCGGATGAGGATATGAGGTAAGAGAAAAAATCTCATCCATTTCTGGAGGGAGTGAAAACTTATACAGCCACCATGGAGTCAGTGTGCTAGTTCCTCAGGAAGCGTGAGATAGATATACCTCAAGATTCAGCTATATCACCTTTGGGCATAAACTCAAAGGGCTCTGCATCCTACCACAGAGACACTTGCTCAATCCATGTTCATTGCTGTCCTATTCCTCATAGCCAGAAATTGAAAATAGCCTAACTGTCCATAAACAGATGAATAGATAATGAAAATGTGGCACTTTTACACTATTAAAAAAATGAGATCATGAAACTTGCAGGTAAATATATGGACTTAGAAACAATCATCCTGAGTAAGGTAACCAAGACTAGAAGAGACAATATAGTATATATTCTCTTATATGTACATGATAGTTTTTAAGTCTTAGATAGGCATGTTACAATCCACATGACCACAGAGGTTATATGTAGAATAAGGGACTAGGGAAGGGGAAAGGATCTCCCTAGGAACAGGAAATAGAATATATAGTTATGGAGAGATGAGGTCGGGTGTGTGGGAGGAGTATGAGCAGAATGGGAGGATTAAATGGAGAAGAGGATGGAATTGAGCTAAGGGAGGGAATTTAGGGAGAAACAAAAAACACTAAGGGCCATTTGAGGGGTCATATGGGAATGTACTAGAGTAGAAGCTTCTTAAAATATGTAAAAATGAAGGAAATCTAAATGGAGCCATCAAATATTAAGAGAGACAATGCTCCAACCAGACCAGCTACCTTACGCTCCTTCTACCAAGTGAAACTTCCAGTGCCAGAAATAGGTTATATTTAATTGAATTATTGGCCAAAAGGATCCTATGGAAACCCCAAACCATCCAGGCTATTGCCAAGGCTATTGGTTGCTCTCTACAAACTAATGGTAAGCCTGTATTGCTGAAGACAACACTTAGACAACTCACGAACATAGAGAAGCTGAGGTGGTGCCTAACTAGAGCTTTCACCCCTACTGACTAGTGTTCATGGTACCAGGAGATTCTCTGCATTCTACCAGAGGAGAAAGGTAAGCACTAAGGTAGCTACAACTTTTCAGTCTACAGTGGTGTCATATATACGCTGATGCAATAGCGGCACAGAGCTTGTGGGAGTAACCAACCATCATCTGATAGGAATCAAGACCCACTGCACGAGATGAAAATCCCATGCTTGATGCTGCTTAAGTGGCCAAGAACCAGTGGGACTAGATAGGCCGTGGGCCTAGAGGAAAACCAAGTACTAATGTCCTTCTAAAGGAACATAGCAGCAAAATGACACCTAATGACATTCTGCTCTACCAGTGTCTTCCTCAGCCACCGCCAGGAGATGGGAACCAACACAGAGACCCACAACTGGACAATTTGCTGAGAGTGAGAGACCTTGGAACACTCAGTTCTAAGTGGGATGTCTCCATCAAGTCCCTGCCCTCAGGTCTCAGGAGTGTGAGAGCCAGTGGGGAGAGAAGACACTAAGGAAAAAGTGTCTTCCTGACACAACAGGACTGACACACACATGAACTCACAGAGACAGTGGCAGCGTGCACAGGGCCCACACAGGTCCTCCCAGTGCTGGCAGGAGGAGGTGGACACGAGCCCCCATCCCTAACCCAGGAGCTATCTGCAACTGACAACTGCTTGCAAGTGAAAACTGAATTTTCTCCAATGCAGTAATCAGTAGCAGTCTGACGGGACACGAGGCCCACTCACTAGGAGGGAATCATGCCTGGGACTAGAAGCCAACTCCCTGAGGGTAGTGAGGTCACAGGTCTTAGAAGAGAGCCTGTGATCACCATTCTACTAGACGGGAACACTTCCTAACTGCATTTTAAAACTTATCCTTACACCTGCAGATGCGTGCAGCTCTCAGCCTTCATCAAAGAAGCCTCTTTTTCCAGCAAATGGAGAGCACTACAGAAAACCACAATAGATCACAATGCACAGTGGATTATAGGGAGCCCATCCTCAATGGATTTACCTACAAACAACTCCTGAACTTCAGGCTTAGAGAACACCATGGAATGGGTGTGTGTGTGTGTGTGTGTGTGTGTGTGTGTGTGTGTGTGTGTGTAAAGATTGTAATAGCCAAAGGTCTAGGATGTCTGCTGTGAGAATTGTGTCACTTGGAAATGACAAGGGAGCTACACCCGTGATACCTCAACAATATGGCTACCAAAACAAGACCTGAACAGTGTCAGGGACAAGGACAGAACCCCTAGCTAATGGAAAAATACAGACCTTTAGAAGAGCTTAATGGAAAAATACAGACCCCTGATAAGACAGGGAACTAGAATATCTTGTGGTCAGGTTGCCTAGTGATAGGACATTGAGTCAGAACCCTTGGCCTTTTCACCCTGTCAATATCCTGCACAAACATCCTGCAGCTGTGTTAGCTTGCTTCACACAGATAATGGCTTCCTGCTTCCCCCACCCTGCAAGAGCTATTAAACCCTTTTGGAGAAAAATAAAGTTGCACCTTGATCAGAATCCTGTCTTGGTGTCTTCCTTTGTGTCTCCTGTCCTTATCATTCCATCCTTAGGGTGGTCGAGTTCCCGTTAAAGCCCTGCTGGCCGGGGCAGAACAGTAATAATACCAGTAGATAGGCTAATGTGGAAGGGGGTCCCACTCCTAGACAAAGAACTACAGGCAACTAGTGATGCTTAGTGAGGGAAACTTAGCCTCTCCCAGAGATGAACCCTCTGATTAGTTATCTAATACAAAGTGGTCAGCTCTGAAATCATATATATAGAAGTCACACTGAATGAAGAAGACTCAGCAGATTGTATTTATGTATTTAGGCACACACACACACACACACACACACACACATATATTACAATAATCAAAGAAAAAGAGTATAAATTTGACAGATAGTGAGGTGGAGATATGGTAAGTGTTGGAGGGAGGATAAAGAAGGGAGGAAGTGATATAAAATTATATACCAATTAAAGTGTAAAATATGGTACAGATACACAATGGAATATTATTCAACTATAAAGAAAATAAAATAAGGAAATTTGAAGGTCAATGAACCAGAAAGAAGACGTACTGAGTGGTGTAACTCAGGCACAGACAGACAAACTCTGTTTTCTCTCATTTATAAATCACAGCTTCAAATCTTTGCTTTTGTGGAGCACAACTGGAAGCCAGAAAGGGGCATTTGGTTAAGAGAAGGGGCAAATAGATTGTGGGTAAAAGCAAACCGGAGAGGAGGTGGAATTCTGAGGATGGAAAGTCTTCAGCTATGAAAGGCACCGGAGTATGGACAAACCAAGAGGTTGAGAGGGGGTTAACTCGAAGGAAGGGTTGAGAAAGCCCAGGTTAAGCCTACTGTCTCACAACTCAACTGAACAACATAACCGGAGGGATAGGAGAATACATGGGCTGTGAAAGAAGAGACCAGGATACCACTGCTTAAAGGATTAAGCTGAGATCGGTGCGGGGCGTGGGGAAGAAAAGGGATCAGGGAGTGAGTTAGTCAAGACAAAGGATGTGTGAAAGATCCTTATGGAGGTCATTAGTTAGTAAGCTAATTTTAAAATACAACTTTTAAATAGTATTCCAACTGAATTATCCACATGAGTGGGCAATGCTACTCATAGAAGACACGGGTTATTAAATAAAAATTGTACTATTAGGAATGGGATATGTTGGGGAATATTATTTTAAGGTGTATTACTTTAGTTTATGCTGCATTTGTTTAACACTGTGAAGCTGTGTTACTTGGCCTGTCTAAAACACCTGATGGTCTAATAAAGAACTAAATGGCCAATGGCAAGGCAAGAGAAAGGATAAGTGGGGTTGGCAGGCAGAGAGAATATATAGAAGGAGAAATCTGGAAAGAAGAGAGGGGGGAAGGAGGAGCCAGAGAAGGACGACGACTCCAGGGGCCAGCCACCCAGCTACACAGCAAGCCACGGAGTAAGAGTAAGATTTACAGAAGTAAGAGAATGGGAAAAGCCCAGAGGCAAAAGGTAGATGGGATAACTTAAATTAAGAAAAGCTGGCTAGAAACAAGTCAAGCTCAGGCAGAGCATTTATAATTAAGAATAAATCTCTGTGTGTGATTTATTTGGGAGCTGGGTGGTGCCCCCCCCAAACAAAAGAGCAAAACCAACCAACAGCAGGGATATCTTCAGTGAGTGTGATCAGGGAGACCACAGAGGTATCCAAAACAACAACAACAACAACAACAACAACAAAACAACAAAACAAAACAAACCCAAAAAAACCAGCAATTGTTGTTGAAGATACCACACACTTTGGATATAGAACATAAGAGACATGAGAAGCCTTTCTTCTCAAACCCTTTCTTCTGGCTAGTTTTCACAGCTCCAGAAGGTCCTGTGTGGACTGTAGGGGGAGGGGGAAGAAAAAAGTTACCGACAGTTTGGTACAGTGGAGGCTCCTGCATGCAACAATCCTTACCTGATAGGCAAAATGTGCCCATTGGTGCAATAGGGGTGTAACTGTTATGGGGGAGCTAACTACTTCCTGAGTGGAATTAAGATCTGCTCCACAGGAGGGAATTATCTGCCTGGTACTTTAGTACTGGTCAAGTACTAAAAGCCCATGGCTGAAAATGTCATAGGACCTCTGTTAGAACTTGCTAATTTCCTAAATGGTCATGCTGTCACACTGCCTTTAAACATTTACATTTACATCCATAAACCTGGGCTATTTTCAAAAGCAACTGCATTAGAAGCCCGCCTGAGATAAGGTAAGGGTTGCAGATGCAAACACTTGCAAGGCAGTCAGAGATGGATACAAGTAGACACTGTACCAGTGGCCAAGAATAGATTTCAATCAGTAGTGTGGTAGGACTTAAGGGATGCCAGGAATATACAGAGAAGAGAGTCCAACATGAACTGCTGGTGACATGGATTATACAGAAGTGACCAGGGATTTTATAGTAAGAGTTAGAAGGAATTAAAGTCAGCGGGTGTGGCCCGAGATGAGTTGGAAAAGTGAAGAATTTCAGGTTGCATCTTTGGAAGTTGGTCCACATAAATCCACTTGGGATTACTGCCTGACTCCATGACACATACCCAGAGTGGGGCTCCTTCTCCCAACAGAAGCTGGGAGGCAGAAAGGCTGGGACAAACAGTAATTCTTTGGACAACCTTGAGCTTTCTCAAGCAGGCACTTTAAAAGGGATTTGTGTCACCTTAGGAATGCGGTTATGTGACTTTCAGAGCTATAGTAGGATTTTGCACAAGTCATTGCCTGCCGAGGTTGAGGTCTAGGTGAGATGAGAGGGGCTCTGAGAAGCTTAGTTACTCTGTGGATTCTTAGAGACTCTTATCAGAGACTAAGACTATCCTAGGATGAAGCCTTGGCATGTGCAGGGGCACATGCATTTGTGGAGGGGGAGGGAGGGGAAGAGAGAGAACCCCTTCCATAGAAAGCAGCTGATTCTTCTGGACAGCCCTTTGTACTGTGAGGAAATGTGTTGCTGGGTCACCTCTGTCAACACAAACCTGAGCTTCGACTTTATGTGATTCCTCCCAGTTTTCAATTTTGAGCAATTAAGTATTTGCATCCTCACAAAATATCCTTGCTGGCCACATTAGGCTGTGAGCGTCAAAGGTACTGCTTGGGGAGAAGATGCTGGTTAACTTGTAAACCTTAGACATATCTTTTTTTGCAGCTTTGTATGGCTTAGTATTATATAACAAATAAATGGAGATAGGAGCAAGGTCTTGGTGGCAAGTGTGAATGCTGTGTCCACCTAAGGATGAAGTGTAAGGAGCTATAGGGACTGAAAGCTACTGTGCACCACAGACTGACAGGCGACTAAGCATGCTGCACTGACCTCTGGGAAGACAAGCCTTAAGTGAGAACTCAGTCTGGGTTTGGGATGGCCACTGCTGGGTATTTTTTTCTTTTAATGGTTTTTCGAGACAGGGTTTTTTCTCTACGTAGCTTTGAAGCCTATCCTAGAACTCACTCTGTAGACCAGGCTGGCCTCGAACTCACAAAGATCTGTCTGCCTCTGCCTCCCAAGTGCTGGGATCAAAGGCGTGCACCACTATGCCAGGCCTGCCACTGCTGGGTCTTAAATCCAGGGTCTCACACAAACTGTGAGCATGGTCTACCATGGAGTCACATCTCAGTGCTGTAAAAAGTGGTTCTTGGAAACATCACATTATAATGGCACCAGGAGACTCAGAATCAGTTTTCCTGCTGGAAAAGTAAGTGCATGGAAAGAAAGACAGCAGCATTCTCGAGTATTGGAGACCTGAGCACAAACACAAACGGACAAGGAAAGCAGTGTTGTAGCTCACTCAGGGTACCTTAGGAAGTGGAGTGTGATTAGAGACTTCAAAGGAGGCATCCTGTATGACTGGGGAACAAAATTTTCTCTTTTTAGCCTCAAAGCCAGGCTTTCGCTGCCACCTAGTGGCTGCTGCTTACAATGACAATAAATTTAATTAGGGTGTAGTATAAAGAATACTACTACAAACATTGATTTCCATATGTTGCAGTCTTAAAAATATTTTTCTTTATTGGATGACTTCATACATGCATTTGATCAAATTCACCCCCTCCTCCCTCTAACTACTGGATTCTCCCCCAACAACCTTCACCTTAGCTGCTATTGCTGTGAAGAGATACCACCCAAGGCAACTCTTATAAAGGAAAACACTTAATTGTGGGTCTCCTTACAGCTTTAGAGGGTTAATCCATGGTCAACATGGCAGGAACTGGGCAGGCATGGTTCTGGAGTAGTACCTGAGAGCTTTGCATCCTGATCCACAGGCAGCAGACAGAGAGAGTGAGACGGCCTGCCACAGGCTTTGGAAACCTCAAAGTCCACTCCCAGTGACACACTTCCTCCAACAAGGCCACGCCTCCTAATCTTTTCAAAACAGTTCCACTAACTGGGCACTGACTATTCATACATATGAGCCTATGGGGCCACTTGTCATTCAAACCATCACACTCCCCTCCCAACTTCGTGTTCTTTCCGCCTGTCTTGGGGTTTCTATTGCTTCGATGAAACACCATGACCAAAAAGCAAGTTGGGAAGGAAAGGGTTTATTTGGCCTTACACTTCCACATTGCTGTTCATTGCTGAAAAAAGTCAGGACAGGAACTCAAACAGGGTAGGATCCTGGAGCCAGGAGATGATACAGAGGCCATGAGGAGTGTTGCTTACTAGCTTGTTCAACATGATGTGCTCAGTCTGATTTCTTAAAGAACTCAGGAACTACCAGCTCAGGGATGGCCCCATCCACAATGGGCTGGGCCTTCTCCCATCAATCACTAATCAAGAAAATGTGCTACAGGCTTTTCTACAGCTGAGTGTTATGTAGTTATTTTCTTAATTGAGGTTCCCTCCTCTCAGATGACTTTAGCTGGGATCAAGTTGATATAAAACTGTCCAGCACAATTTATCCCCACAAATTGACAAACACATAGCTGCTGAGCCATGAATCTTAAGATTTCACATTTAAAAACATAAATATCTTTCAAAGTCCCACAGTCTTTGCAAATTCAAACACGTTAAAATTTCAGTCTCTTTAAAATGTACACTCTCTCTGAAAATCCAAAATCTCTTAAAAGTTAAAAAAAATCTTTCAGCGGTTGGATCACATTGAAATTAAGTTAAATACTTTCTTCAAGAGGGAAGAATCAGAGCACAACCATAATCTGAAAAAAAAAAAAAAGCAAAACCAAACTCTAACAGTGTAAATAACTCAATGTCCAATCATCTGGGATTCACTCATGGTCTTCTGGGCTCCTCCGAGGGACTTAGGTCACTTCTTCAGCTCTAGCCTCTGTGGCACACAGTTTGTCTTCTAGGCTCAGGTTAGCACTTCTCCACCACTGCTACTGTTCTTGGTGGTCATCCCATGATACTGGCACCTCTAAAACACTGGGGTCTTCCACTATAACTGGGCTGTACTTTCACCAATGGCCTCTCGCAGGCTCTCTTCATGGTGCCAAGTCTCAACTTCTCTGTGTGACAATCCCTTCAGTCTTGGACCTTCAACTGTCACTGAGGCTGCACCTTCACCCATGGCCTCTCCTGCCCTCTCACAGTGCCAAGCCTTAGCTGCTCTCCATGACTTCTTCATGCCTTCAAAACCAGTACCACCTGGGTGACTCTTACACTACCAAGTTTAGCTTCTAGCACAAAGGTACAACTTTGACCACCTCTGGAACACAGTTTCTGTGTGCTGACTCTGGAGAAATACTTCCCAAAAGATTTCACCTCAGTGATGCTGGTCTCTTCTTAATCATTGTTAATTTCTTATTTCCAGCCAGTCAGAACTGAGCATCCCAGCAAAGCAAAGATTTCACTTTAGTAGTTGTGATATCTTGTTAATCACAGCTGATTCTGCAGCCCCAGCTAACTAGAACCACAGAATCTTAATTCAAAGTAACAAATGTCTTAAATCTATACACCCTTGCACCAATATCTCCCTCTGTTTCTGAGGTACTTCAATAATTACAGCTACAAGCAATAATTCACAATTTTCTACATAGGTATAACTCTCTTAGCCATACTGGCATAGTTTTGCATGTTTTCAAATTCTGGTCTATTACAGTGTCTTGTGGGATACCTTTTGCCTCTGAGGTGCTCGAGAGGGAACACATGGCCTTGAGCACGCAATGCAAGTGCTCTGTCACTGAACTACATCTTCAGCCCTTGCAGGTTTCCTTGAAAACAGTTTTATGTGACTTACCCACGTTAACCAGTACAACCACTTTCTCCATTGTTTAAAATTTCAATGACCGAAAACACCATAACTTACTTGTCCAGATTTCTTTTTGTGAGCATTCACACAGTTCCAACTTTGACTAATTAAAGCACTGCTTCCATGTATTCTAAAATGTGTCCATGTGTAACTGTGGAGTTGGCTAGTTGTTGGACAGCAACAACACATTTATATTGTATCATAATGTTGACACATCTCCAGTCTTTGTTGTCATTGCCAAATGATGCATCCAATGTCATGATTTATGCTTTGCCAGCACTATGTATTTGTAAATAAGGTATCCTCAATTTTGTAGGGACAAGACTTCATATGAGACTTGGCTACTTGAGGTCTTAGTCAAAGACCAAACACTGAGATGTAGAGGGAGACAGAAATAAGACTAAAGAGGGAGTTGAAGTTGAACCGCAACAAGTTAAAGACTGGTTCCTAGGTGACCAACCGCCCAAGTCTTAAGGGACTGTTCCTACAGAGCAGCAGAGACTTGGATGCAGGGGCTCACACTGAGGACTATAATAGCTGTGCCTGAGAACTCCCAGACATGGTTCCAGGCAGTGATAGCCTGGAATGTCATAGCAGATGGCAAACAAAGGACTTACTTTGTATAGTTTGTTCCTGCAGCAGGGCCTGAGCTGGCCCATCTAGGTCTGACCATGTGTGAGAGGCACAGCCATGATCTTGAGTGGCAGCATGTCCAAAGTGTCTTTCCTTCCTGTACAAACTCCAAGAGTCCTCTACACCTGGGTCCCATCTCACCCATCAGTTGGGTGAGTAGAGACCATCAGTTGGCTCCATCTTGCACCATTGCCTCCTGCCATTAAGATGGAGGTTTTTATGGGCTTGGTTTGTTCTAAGTAACAAAATGATGCTCAAATCCCAGCTGGCTTTATCTCCCTCACATGTACAGTATAAAAAATAAGATCTAGCAGGATCTTAGTGGAATGGTTGTTGCCAGAGCCTGAGAGAACACAGGGAGGGAGGTTTGCAGCCTCTTTAGATCTCTCAGCTCTTACCTATTCTAGAAGGAGAGGAATGATTAGTAATATACTATTTTCCCCATGTTCACAGAACTGGTATGCTACATATAGGACCTTTGCAGAAGCACTGTACAGTGTTCACTATAATAGGACCTTTGCAGAAGTACTGTACAGTGTGCACTGTACATGGGACCTTTGCAGAAGCCCTGTACAGTGTGCGCTATACATGGGACCTTTGCAGAAGCCCTGTACAGTGTGCGCTATACATGGGACCTTTGCAGAAGCACTGTACAGTGCACACTATACATGGGACCTTTGCAGAAGCACTGTACAGTGCACACTATACATAGGACCTCTGCAGAAGCCCTGTACAGTGTGCACTATACATATGACATTTACAGAAGCACTTTATACTGTGAGCTATTTATTTTTATGACTTTTCAAAGTCAATCATTGTTTTCATTTTTTAAAGTGAGCTCATAGTGTTTGTGTGTCTTTATTTTCAGACCTCTCAGGACCTTTCAGCATCCAAAGATGCTGGTATTTTTTGTATTTTAGCATAAGCACCAAGTTTATCTAAGAATTCTGGGTAAATACTAGTCTCAAATACACAATGCCTTTTCAGCTCCATACCTAGATATGTGCCAAAACATGTGCTTTATAGCACAACTAATGTCCCCCAAACAGAGTAATAGTGAATGTGCCAACTGGTGAAGAGTCTAGTGTCTTAGGCTCATTGTGTTGCTCCGATACTATGCCCTGCAAAAGGCAACCAAGGAAGTGGGGATTTATCTTGGCTCACAGTTTCAGGATGTAATCCATCATGATGTAGCTGGCCACTCACATCCACAGTCAGGAAGTAGAGACCATTAATGCTATTGCTCAGGTAGCTACTCCCTTTTCTGTCTCCCAGGGCCCTATCCCAGGAATAGCGCCATCCTCCTTTAGGGTAGGCATTCCCATCTCAGTGAACATCATTATGACTATGCCTGGGTGTGCCTGGAGGCTTTTCTTCTAGGTGGTTTTAGACCTATCAAGTTGACAATATTTACCATCACAGCTACTTACTACGGTCTGGTTGAGACACACTGTATATCTGGTTAAAAAGATACCTCACCAGGTTTAAATATCACACATATGCATGCACAGTTTTTACACATCAGGGTTTTAAAACTCCACAAAAATGAAATAATAGGATGAAACTTTAAAAAAAACCACACAATCATTGTTCTTCACATATTACAGTAGAGGAAAAGAAAAGAGTCAGAATTAATCTCAAGACTTCTTAAACACAACATCCAGAAAAGTGAGAAAACAAGCCCTTCAATGTGTTTTCTTTGATTAGCTTTTAGTCATCTAATATGATCTTAGCTTTAGTCTAGTAAATTTACTTTCTCCAAATATTCATATTAAGTCCAGACTAAGGATTATGTACAATTTTAATTTCAGATCCAATATCATTTGATTAAATTTGCTACAAGCTCTCTCGATGCCTTGCAGAATGCAAATTGGGTTTCTGTAAGAGTTCTTGGAATGTGGCTCAGGGCTCCAGGAGATAAAACAGCCTGAACTTTCCATCCTTCCAATTTGTCTAGTGTTATATTAACATGACCTTAAGCTTCAAGGCCTTGATATAATTTGATTTCATGGTAGCTTGAAAGCGACCATTACCCTGCCTTCTAGTTCCCTGGCGTTTAAAACGCCTCTTCACACAGAAGATGTAGTCATGATAGGCTACCCACCAAAGTCAGGCAGTGTAAACACAGGCTTGGCTTGGCGGATTTCTTCACCTAGGATGCCAGATTTTGGCTAAATTATTCAAACTTTGTTTTGTCTTCACCTTTTCAGCCTCACTGTCTTAGAACCCATTGCTGTCTCCTTGATCTTAGGTAATAGATTAATCTCTCAAAGACCTGCACAATTGCTAGAGAAATGTTTCAGAATGATGACCCAGTGACTTTAAGATATTTTCCTTTCATTTGAATCATGTTGCGCATGGAATTTCCAAACCCTAATTTCAAATTCTGAAGGTGAACTCAGTAGTCTGTTGGGTATCACTCTTGATGAAATATCTCAGGCACCCTAAATACATAAAAAGCAGATTTATTTTCTTTTTGTGTGGAGGACTCAAAGGTAGTGAATGACATTGTCTAAGCTCTGGAAAGACTCTCAGAGGCATGGGGTCGCACATCTGTACTCATGCATGTGAGTAAGAAATCACATGGCCAGAAGGAAGGCTGGAGAGACTGGGGGCCACAGTCCCTTCTGAAGACAGGTCCCCAGTAGCCTCAAGCTCCGTCTCCTCTGTGTGTGAGAGAGCAGGTTGGCACTATTTGTCTCATCTCATTGGGGTCAAGTACCCACAGGAGCCCTCCAGGGCAATGCCAGCCATCTTCCTTCCCTGCCTACCTCCTGCTCTCAGGGTGTGTGTTTGCAATGTTTTAATCTGCACATTTTGCACCTGATGATTTTCTTCCTTGGGAAGGCCGTCAAGGCAAAAGAAAACTTTATTTGAGGCAGGGAATATTGCACTTTAATCGAGTTTTCAGGGTTCTGTCCTCAAAGCTTCCTGCGACTTCTGCTATTTCAAATGCTAAACAACACAATGTGGCTTGCTTTATGCAGATTTTGTAAACTTACAGTCCCCCTGTGGAGAGCTACACTGTTATCTCCTGAGTGACCTTATTAAGAATAACAATTTATCTCATTCCTCAGGTCCAAGTACCTTCATCAACCACCTCCTAAGGACTTAACTCCCTGAAAGCCCAGCACCTGTCCTGCACTTGCAGCAGAATGAGCAACTCCATTGTCAAGTGCATGACTGACAAGCTGACTCCCTGCAGAGGAAGTTGTGCCTGAGACAGGAGTGCCAGTCTGGGATGTAAGAGGGTGTTTGCTATGCCCTGGATAGAGCTATGTGCCTTGAAGATGGAGGCGGTGGTCAGGATCTGGAATGTCCTCACGAGGCCACATGTTAAAGGCATTAAGGTTTCACAGTGGAAAAACACACATAAAACAGAACAGCACAGTGATGGAGACACAGAAGAGCAAACAGGGTGAAGACATAGAGAAGACCCAAAGTGAAAAAGACCAACATGAATCCAAGTGTATCAATGGCCGCACTGAGTGTGGATGACACAAATAATCCAGCTGAAGGAAGATGTGGAGGAACTAGATTTAAAACCTGAATTCACCTATGTGCTCTCTACAGGAGATACATCTATAGAGAGAATACACCTGTAAATGTATGACAGGTTTGCTTTAGTAGAAAGCTTTTAGAAATACAAAGCATATTGGACTGTCTATAGTAATTTCAACATTAAAATTAAAAGTGATGATAAACATAAGTAAACATTTAAAAGCTATGAAGCCGCTTGAGCACCAGGGACGTATAGCAGCTATAAGCATGTATGTATCAAATGCCAGAGCCTCACAAACTGAAAAGTGAACACAGTAAACAGAGTAGAAGCAACAGAAACAGCTTAAGAGGTCAATGCCTCATCTTCAGCAACATCTGGAACAACAGGGCAGAAAGGCAAAGATTCCCCCAGAACAGAACAATAAATCAGCCAGATTCTGCAGGTGTCCATAGGACATTTTAGGCCTAAGCAGTAGAACACACTTCTTCCAAGAGTGGATGGAACACGCTCCAGGTTAGACCATGTCAGAGACTAGAAAAGGGATGGTATAAATTTGATGGGGTGGACGTTGTACTAATCTGTACTCTCTGACCACAATTGAAACAAAATTTGAAATAACTAACAGAAGATGGATGTAGCTAGAGTTTTCCTGCCTGGCCCACAGTCAGGACAAATCTCTCTCACCTGCCAGTCCCACAGCCACTCAGACCCAACCAAGTAAACACAGAGACTTATATTGGTTACAAACTGTATGGCCGTGCCAGGCTTCTTGCTAACTGTTCTTACAGCTTAAATTAATCCATTTCAATAAATCTATACCTTGCCACATGGCTCGTGGCTTACCGGGATTTTCACATGCAGCTTGTCATGGTGGTGGCTGGCAGTGTCTCCCTCACCCAGCTTCCTGTTCTCTCAATTCTCCTCTCTGTTAGTCCCATCTATACTTCCTGCCTGGCCACTGGCCAATCAGTGATTTATTTATTGACCAATCAGCAACACATTTGACATACAGACCATCCCACAGCAGATGGAAACTTTGTGAAAATGTGGACATTAAACACACATTCTTGTACAACTGATGAGGCAAAGAAAAAATGACAGGGGAAACAAAAATACTTTGTAGTAAAACACAGTCGTGACTTATGAAGTCTTATGGATGCTGTGAAAGCCACTCAGAGGGAATGTGCAGCTGTAGCACACAGATTGGAAAACAGGTCTCAAACTAAGAACTTACTCCTCTACTTCAGAACATGGGAAACTCCAAACGGGCAGAGAAATGAAATGAAACAGGATTAGACTAGAGATGGTTACAAAACAGAGCTAAAATCCAAAGGGGAAACTGTGAAGCCAAAAGCTGGTGTTTTGAAAACATCAAATCCAAACTGACAAACATTTAACTAGATTGACAATGAATAAAAGGAAAAAGTAAGAAAATAGGGAAAAGAATGAGACTATCTAAACCAGGAATGCAAGAGGACGGGAGTCTGTGCTGCTCTTACAGAAGTGAGAGCGATTGGGAAGGAATATTCAGACATATGCTTGTTAAAGTTAGATAAATCATATGAAGTGGAAATTTCCTAGAAAGATTAAATCACCCCATAGGAAGTAAAGAGATGGGGTAGTGTGGCTTTTATTTACCTCTAGCTTCTCAGGAGGCTGAGGCAGGGGGAAGCTTGAGCCCAAGTGTCTGAGGTCATGCTGAGCAACATGCAAAACCCCATCTTTAGAACAGAATAAAATGCAACAAGGGAGGGAGAGGATGAAGGAAGGTGGCAGAGAGACTGAAATTAAAATTTCTAATACATGAAAGAGCAGAATCAGATAGCTTGACAATCACTTAAAACTTACAAACCAAATCATTTACAGATGAAAAACCTAAAAAAAATTAGCAAATAGAAGTACCAAAGTTTCCTGTTTATGTTAACATAGGATCTTAGTATGTAACTCAGTTTTATCCTAAATTTGAGAATGACCTTCCTCAGTTCCTGGGTGCTACAAGTCATGCCATGTTACTTAGGGTTTCTTTGCCGTGACAAAACACAGTGACCAACATGCAACTTAGGAGAAAATGTTTTATTTTATCTTACAGCTTATAGTCCATCATCCAGGGAAGTCAGGGCAGAGACCCAAGGCAGGAACTGGAGCACAGGCCATGGAGGTGCTGCTTACTGACTTGCTAGCCATGGCTTGCTCATATTGCTTTCTTATATACCCCAGGACCAGGCACACAGTGGGCTGTGCTCTCCTTACCACATTAATCATTAATCAAGAAAATGGACTAAAATTATCGTCAGTTGTATCCACATTTATTCAGACATTTTCTCAATTAGAATTCATCTTTCCACATCATTCTACCTTCTGTCAAGTTCGTGAAGAACCAACAATAGCAATAAGGACATACCTTTATGCATGGAGTACTCTGTGAGCATTTCCAAACTACTACATTCTATGAGAAAATAAGACTTCTCTCCCAAGCCTAGATTTAAAACTAGGCAATGTAGAGGAGAAAGGCAGACAGAAGACAGGCAGGCAGAGAGAGAGAGTGAGAGAGAGAGAGAGAGAGAGAGAGAGAGAATGCATGTATGTATGTGCACATTTGTACATCTCCAGGTTCCATCCATTTTGTTTTTGAGTGAGGGTCTCGCTGGCCTTGATACCTTGTTTACTGGTGAGGCTGGCTGACTCTGTTCACCACTGGTTGTGGCACAGGTTTTCTATAAATGATGGATTTCCTGCTTTCCCCTGTCTGGAAATGATTACTCTGCTTTTGCTCATGAAAGACAGTTTTGCTGGGAATAGAACTCTAGGTGGGTGGGCTCTCTTACTGCTTTTGTCCTTCCAAGGCACTGCATCATTTTCTCCCTTCTGTCCTCTACCTACATAGCCATCCTCATCTCATACCTAGTCCTCTCCAGCTGTCATGGGTTCGAGAGTATAGCTTTGGCCTTGGGAAGGTAGCCATGCTTGTCAATGGGCAGAGAAGCCTGAGGCACTGAGAACAGACTCTTGGGAACAAGGCCACATTTTGCACTACTTTGGGATTAGATGTGGTGCAGTTAGGACCATATGATTAAAATTCTCTTTAATTGTATGCACAGTCTAGTGAGGCCTGAACATCAAATCCCTGTGCATTATTAGGTTTATCTTCCTCCCCCTCAAAAAACAGAGGACCAGTGAGGCACTGTGATACCTCCAGGAAGGCAAGTTGGGAGAGTTCTGGACTTAAGCTTTGATTTGGCTGTGGATAGATAGTGGATGCTTTTTGTCATATAGAATCTTTATTGCTTGTTAAATCTTTTTTTTTTTTTTGGTCTTAGCAAAGCCTCAATTTTTGTGAATGTTCAGTGGGTGCTTGTTGTCACTTGTCACTACACCAAGAACACTATACAATTTAGCCCAGTGCTTCCTGGGCTGTTTCATAGGGAACACAGGACCCACACAGCAACTTCATCTCTCTCTCAGTTTTGTTTAGGATATACAAATTTGCAGAGACATATCTGTCCCAGAAATGTCCAAGTCTATAATATCACAAAGCCATGGTGGGAATGAACCATGTGCAATCCTTCCTCCAGCTCTCTGGAAAAGGATTCTCCTCAAGTGGACAGAGCTGGCCATGGGCATCAGGAACAGCCAAGGAGCTTTAAAAATGCAGTAGCCTGAGTCAGACCCCAGATCTGCAGGAGCAGCATGTCTGAGGACAGGACTCTAAACCCAATCGCCACCTTCCTTGGAGGAAACAGAGGAGAAAGGGTCAGGGACACAGACAAAGCCCTGTAGCTACAGATGCAGAGATCTGAATTGGGAAGCTGTAAGCCAAGGCAAGCCTGGGGTCATCAAGAGCTGGAAGAGACTAGGGATAGTTCTCTGTAGGAGCCTACAGGAGAGCCTAGGTTTGCCAACACCTGCATTTTGTTTGTGCTTTTATCCTCAGAGCTGTGAAAGGATAACATTCAGTGCTATTAGCCCACTCAATTTGTGGTGATTTATTATAGTGCCCTAGGAAGTCTACAGGACTCATTTTCAATCACAAAGCTGGGGCTCCTGCCTTGGAATACATTTTATTTCACCAAGTTCTGGGTTCCAGGGCAATGGTTACCAGAGCTGAAATTGTTTCTGCATTAGGAGATTTACAGTTGGAACACATTCATTTCCCTCAGATAATTGTTCTATAAAGTACAAAGTCAAGAGGCTGGAAGAGAGGTCTAGAATTCCCAGGATCATGTCTTGGGAATCATTTTTACCAGGGTATGTCCTTTACTGGATGTTGCTGAGTGGGGCCATGGCAGGGCTAACAAACATACCCAAAGCTGGGTGTGGCTCAGTGGGAGAGTGCTCCCTAGGCTTCCATCCCCAGTCATGCAAGGAGAAAACCACAGACTCTGCTGTGCTTGTACCCACTGCTCTCTCAGAGTTAGGAGTCCGCCTGTCTTGGACCAGACACACCTAAGTGGGCTTTCTTGCCTGGCATTGGGTGCAGGGTCCAGCTCCATTTTCTCATCAGTCCTGACTTCCCCAGCTCTGTAACAGGAGAGGATCCAAGGGGAAGGAAAATGGAAGTGGTGCTGACCATGACCCAGTTCAGAAAGGACTCTAAAGCGCATTCCATTCATAAAGTATTCATGGGTCTAAAAGCCTTTCCAGGGGCTTGCAAGTATTTGCCTAGATCCGGATGGATCCAGGTTGGAATTCTAGCTCAGCCACTCACCAGTTATGATGGAGTTTCGGGAAAGTTATTTGACTTCCTGAACTGTTACTGTCCTCACTTCCAAAATGCAATCTTGCCTTACAATGTGGCTGGGACATTAACAGGAAGAATTGAAAGGCCTACTCTAATGGCTGGTCCCCAGGAAGTGCTCAGTGATAATGAAGATTTTCATCATTTACCTTTCTCACCGCTCTGATGGCTCTTTGCTTTATCCCACGTCGTTTCTGAGGCTCATCCCTTTTCCTAATGTTTAGAGGATGGTACATGGACATGATAGGGAGAATTTGAGATCCTTCTAGGATTAGCAATTAGCAATTTAATGTTTCTTCTGTGAATCCAAATAACCACTATTTTCATTACTTGATCTATTGATGTCTTTTCTTGCCTGCAAGGGAACTGCCAAGATGGGGAGGTGAACTATTGCAGAGGAACACTGAAGTCAAAGTAAGTAGATATTTAAAATCATATGATCTATTATGCATTGTGCTATCTTGTAGCAGATTCACAGATTATACATATTTAAAGGCCCTTTTCATGTACATTTCTTATAGATGGATTGTTTTCTTGTTCTGAATTTAAGTCGAATTGACAGTTGGAGAGAGGCCTGCAGAATGTTCATTCATGCATTTTCTGTGTCAAAAGAACCCCTCAAACTTCAAAAAAAGGCACACACCCAATCTTATATAACCATGTCAAAAGTGCTCCCTAATTTTTAGGGCAGATGGAGGTGATGCATTTTGCAAGCAAGAAAAGAGAATATTACAATAATTTTTATAAGAAAAGTTTCATCTTAACAAATATAACTTTCCAATCCAGATTAACATCCCTATTCGTGTTCGTGTTTATAAATTTAAAAAAAGCAAAAAAATTCACAAGTTTTATTATAATCCAATTTCCTAACGTATTAGCTCTAAGAATGTGTTCTATTTTATGGCCCTTTCTCCTTCGTTGCCTCCCTGGGGATGGATCCTAGGGCCTTGCACTTACTAGCACTCATTTTAACATTGGCTACATCCTCAGTCCTTGTCCCAGACTCTTTGGGTATCCCTGGCTAGCTTCAAATTAAAGATGCTCCTTCCTCAGCCTCCTGAGTGCTGAGGTTGCAAGTGTGCATCACAATTCCCAGCTAAGTTGTTGTATCTATTTATTTTATTTGCTTTTTATTTAGGGAGGCAGGGCTTCATTTACCTTCATCCAAGGCTTGACTGAAGTTCGTTGTGTTGCTAAGGATGACCTTGAACTTTTGATTGTCCTGCTTCCACCACATGATTTCTGGGATTACAGGTCAGTTTTTACAGCGCTGCAGATTGTACCCAGGGACTTTTGCAAGATGGGCAAGTACTTTCCCAACTCAATGACACCCTTGGTATTTAGAGTTTCTTTTAAAAGGAATGATGTAAAGTGATCGAGAGCAATGTCTTCAGAAGTGTATGAAACCAGCTCTGGCTACCCTGCCCCCAGACTTGGCATTTCATGTTTCTGTGGCTCCCAGGGAATTATGCATCTGATTCTGTTTTCTTTTCACCTGTGTAGGAAGAAGTCTAACCATAAACCCAAGTTCCTTGCTCCCACTTGAAAAGGTCAGTGACCCAAGGACAAGCTACCGAAGTGAAGAACAGCTTTTGGTAAGCCAGTATAGCATGCATCGCTGTGAAAGTGTTAAGAAGGAACAGGGAAGGTGAAGAGGGGGAGGAGGTAGAGAAGAGAAGGGAAGCCTCCTTGTTTCGCTGTTAACCAGCCTTTCCTGTCCAGAGCTGTGCTACTCTCCTTCTAACTGCGTCAACAACGTGACTGAAGAAGAGCTGATTCCTAGAATATAAATATGAAGGAATAGCCTGCAATCGCAGGGGAAATGTGCAATTAAATTTCTTTTAAGAATTTTTTTTTATTAGTTTTGCTTTAACCCCCCTCCCGTGTGTGTGTGTGTGTGTGTGTGTGTGTGTGTGTGTGTGTGTGTGTGTGTATGAGAGAGAGAGAGAGAGAGAGAGAGAGAGAGAGGGAGAGGGAGAGGGAGAGGGAGAGGGAGAGGGAGAGGTATAGATATTGGAGAGGCAAAGTGGTCATAAGCACCCATCTCTAACCCAGAAGCTATCTTCAATTGATAACTGCTTGCAAAGGCAAAAAAATTAGTTTTCTCCCGTGGATTCCCACTGGTTATACAAACCATACTCCAGGGCAGGCCCCATGCCCAGCAGAAGATGGGCAACACAAAAGGAACTCAATGGCAGTTTTGGAGGTTCTCTGTCTCATAATACTCGGTCGGAGTTTCTTTTTCCTTGTAGGTCCTTGCTGTATATATTATGATGTCCAGTTTTGTGTTTCTATGGGTTTTCTCGGTGTGTGAATTTGTGTGTCTCTGCATCTATATGTGTTTCCTGTGCTTTTTCTTTGGTTTGTTTGCTTTTGTCTTATTCTTGTTTGTTTTATTTTATTATTATTATTTTTGTTAGATACTTGTTTGTATTCTAGTGAAAGAGAGACAGAAAGGGTGTGGATTTGGGTGGGTGAGGAAGTGGGGGAGGATCTGGAAGAGTTGAGGGAAGGGAAACTGTCATCAGAATATGGTATCTGATTAAAAAAAACTATTTTCAATAAAAAATAAATATACTTTTTGTTTCTCAAAAACCAACCCCCTCCCCAAATCATGGACCTTGTGCCTACATCAGAGTGGAACACAGAGAGCTTTCAAAGAGGAGAAGTGCATTTGAAGGATAAAGGAAGAAATGTAGCTAGGATACAGACTGCCTGTAAAATAGTTGAAGTCCCAGAAGAGAGAAAAAATGGTCACACCATCAGTACTGGAAGACGTAACTGAGAATCTTCAAAAAATGATGAGAACGACCAACCAACCAACCAACTAACCAACCAACCAACCAACCAACCAACCAACCAACCAACCAACCAAACAACCAAACAACCAACCAAACAACCAACCAACCAAACAAACAAAGAAGCCTAGAGTCTCAGGGAGATTTCTGAATCCCAACACAAATAATGACTAGAAATTAAAACCTACACATGACACAGTAAAATGTTAAATAATACACAAAGCAGGCATCCCTCTAAGAAGGCTGCTCTTTTAGGAAAAATAATTCAAAAGAAGTTTTAACAACAAGAAGAGAACCAGGAAGGAATGTAACCACACCTTCCTAATTTTGAAGGAATAGCTTCCAGCTTTCAACTCTTTCGATGAAACTATCTTCCAAGAACGAAGGAGTCTGGACTTCATTAAATTCCAGCTTGGTAGCTGGCAGGTGCACGTTAAAGGGAAACATATAGGTGCTGCTTTTTGGCAATAATGAGAATAGTGATGGGAAGCGAGAGCAGAGATCCAAGAGGAGACAGGTTGAAACAGGGTTCAATCAGCAGGCAAATTTAATGGAAATGGGCAAAACACCTTGACTTTATTTTCCAACAAAGCCAGCACAAAATGCTTCCCAGCTCTGCAGAGCAGGTGGATGCCAGTTGCCACCAGTGAATGCTGTATTACCCCAGCAGCTCTCACACAGAATTCCACTTAACTGATGTGACTTCCAACCTCAAGAAGAAGCCTGGTTGGGAGAGAGCCGGTGCACCTGGGATGCAGTAGGTAGGGCAGAGAAGTGTGGGGAGTAACAGGTGTTTCCTGTCCCAGGTAACAGGGGTCCAGTGTCTGTTCTTCAGGACTGAATGGTAAATGTCAGTACTGTGAGCTCACATGATTCTCTGGCAGTGAACAGAGGTAGCACTGGGTAGCAGAGAGTTCTGGGGTTTGGAGTAGCTCGTTTGTTCTTGGCCATCTCTGCGCTCTCCTTAGTACAGGATGGCCACCGAATTTCAAAATGAAAGAAGAAGTTGTTGAAAACATTTGGTTTCTGCTCCTGAATTACATCAAAATTGACAGGCCCTATGGGATGCTTAGTTAAGAGTCTTTATTGTAGGCCTTAAGGAGGTAGTTGTACTGAAGTGTGTGTGTGTGTGTGTGTGTGTGTGTGTGTGTGTGTGTGTGTGTGTGTGTGAGAGAGAGAGAGAGAGAGAGAGAGAGAGAGAGAGAGAGAGAGAGAGAGAGAGAGCCCTGAAACGGGTCTAGAGATCATCCTGCTTTGAAAGCTAGCCTCTCTTGGAAGGTGTTCTCAACTTTGATATTCTTCTTCATATCTTTCATCCTTCCTATCCCTTGGCATGGGTCTGGGTGAGGAAACGCTTACCTACTTCAGCCTTTCCTGGGCACAGGGGCTCCCTTGGTCCTGCACTGTGGTCCCTGGAGTTCCTGGAGGCTTGGGCTCTAGTGGGAATGAACACAATATGGGCAGAGATCAACTGAATAGGGGGCGGATGCAGTCGGGACTCTTGGGGCGACCTGGAGAAGAAGGACTAGACAAGAGAAGAGATAAAATAGAAAGGGTGGAGTAAGGATGTACCTTCCAGGAGTTAAGTCTGAAGAGTTCAGGATGTGGAGTTGTTGCTAGTGGCTGCTTCCGGGAAGCCTAGCGACTGCTGGAGGAGGAGGGAGGTGAGGCAGGGAGGAGAAAAGAGGAAGAGGGGAAGAGAAAGGAGGAAGGCTATGGCTATGAAGACTCCAACAATGATGATGAGAAAGGGAGGGGAGTGCAGGGTCGTGAGGCTCCGCCAGTGCCTGGGATGCTGGTACCTGGAGAGCCGCTAACGCCCCATTTTAACCCGTAACATGTAAGTTTTCAAAAGCAAGGGTTCTAAATCGCACCTTAGAATGCCAAATAATCCTTCATTTGTTGCAGATGTGTAGGGGAAATGCAAATCAAGAAAACATGAAGTAAGGAGGATCAGAGGGTGGAGACAGAAGGATGCATGGATGCCTTTTCACTTCATTTGAACGGTGTCTACTGGTTTCCTCTCAAAAGTTTTCATTTGATGATGAACCATCTCTGAAATCATGAAGTCACCCTCTGGTGACTTCATGTCCTAGTTAGCTTTCTGTCAACTTGACACAAACCTAGACGTCCCTGGGAAGAGGGAATCTCAGCTGAAGAACTTCCTCTGTCAGACTGGTCTGTGGGGGGCACTTAGCACTTCCTGGATAGCTGATTGATTTGGGAGGGTCCAGACCACTGTGGATGGTGTGTTCCCTAGGTAGGTGGGCCTGGGCAGTGGAGAAGGGAAGCTGAGCAAGCTGGAGGAAGCAATCCAGTGGGCAGTATCCCACTGTGGTCTCTGACTCAGTTCTTGCCTTGGCTTCTCTCGATGATGAGCTATAACCCATAAGACAAATAAATCTTGTCTGTCCCATGTTCCTTTAGCCAGTGTTTTTATCATAGCAGCAGAGGCAAGCTAAGACACTGCAACTGGCAGATTATAGAGGTTGGCAGAGTCCAGTTAAAAGATAAGGAGAGTCAACTGAGGGATAAAGAGATGCAGATCATGTTTAGAGAAAAAAAAATATATATATATACACACACATATATGTATATATACATATGTATATATACATATATAGTGTGGCAACTATGTATTCGCCATCCTTATGTTGCCCCCTGCTTTCAACCAAATATTTGCAAAGATTGCTTTCCTGCTGGTACAAGTCTGAAATGACGTGAACACTCATCCAACCTCTATTGACCTTTAGACTGTGGGTTTGCTTCCCGGCAGGGCCTTGCGCATGCCTACTCAGCACCTTTACCATTGGCTCAGAGATGCCACCCGTGTCAAGAGTTGCCCTCTTGCTCACTTGTACAAACTAGCACGTGCACATTGTGTTTAGACGTGTTGCTTGGCAACCGGGCTTCTGCCAACTGTACAAGGCCCTGGTTGGCAGACGTTTAAGCCCCGCGTTCCTCTGTGCAAATGTCGCTGGATTTTACTAAGACCTAATATTGGACTGGGGGACAGAAAAGATGAGAAGCTGGGAAGGAACCTGAGGCCAATGGCTTCTGCCGTGAGGAAGATCTTTGGGGTTAAGGAAAAGACACCCTTCGGTTTCTGTGATGGCCCACAAATGACTGTCTCTGAGTTTTTCTTTGGTGAATATCCCAGCTATCCAAAATACCATACGACATACCAACCGGTGGGGCAGATCCACCGGGTTGCAGCTGAGGGCGATGCAGGCCAGTTGGAAGTTCTCATCACGCTTGGAAAGTGCAGCGTGTACGACAGGGACTACAAGAACAGGTAATAGGGGGCGGGCGGGCGGGCAACTGTCTACCTCGTGGGCAGGTCAGCGTGGGAAAACGGCTGTTTTCGCTCCCTGGCTTCCCCAAGAGCTCGGGTGGGCAGTGAGGGAACGGGATCTGCCTGTGCTTCTGGGGCTCTGCACCTGCATACCCGGGAGGAGTCTTGAGCTGCCGGACAGGAACTTTTAACTGCTTTCCTTCTGATTAGTCCAACAGAGCTGGCCACCAGAGCTCTCTGCCCATTGTGTCTGCTGTCATCCAACGCCAGAGGTCGCTGTGGCTGGAGAGTCGTGGTTTTCACAGAGACCTAGTATTGGATGGGGTCTGGGGGTGAAGTGAAGCGCGTGCTCTAGTCACAGCATACACACAGATCTTTGGTGCTGTGTTAAGAAAAGGGCCACGTTGTTGAAGTGGTGGCACACGTAGAGATCTTCCCACTTCTTTCTTCCCTCTTCTCTTCCTTCTCTGTCCTCCCCTTTTCCGTTCCCTCCTCCCCCTTTCCCTCCTCCCCCTCCCCTTCCTGTCCCTCCTCTACCCTCTTGCCGGTTCCTCCTCCTTCCCATCTCCTCTCAGGGGACGTCTCACAACAGTGTCCTTATGCCCTGCCATCTGTTTGTGAAGCAGAGCTGGAGTTCATTAGAAAGTTAAACAGATGTAAACGCAGGAATTAATAGAGGACACTACATACCCCAAATAGGGAGGGTCAGTCAAGGGCTGGGTGCAAGATTCCTAAGAGACTTCCCTAGATACCCTTTGTGTTTCTGATGTTATGGATCAGGAAATTGAGGAAGGCTGAGAGGTACCTAGTCAGTGACTTAGCTCAGAGTAGGATCACACCCAAGGGGAATTTAGTTCAAAGGCGATGCTTTTCTTTTTCTTTTTTGAAAAAAAAAAAAAAAAAAAAAAACAAGTAAAAAAACCCGAAAAAACAACCCACCCAAACCCCAAGAAACACACAAAAAGAGCCCCATTAAAAACACAAAAATGGAAACCAAAATATACAAGCAGAACACCAATAATACAACTATTTTTTGTTGTTGTTGTTTTTGGAAAGCAAAGGAAAATGAGACAAAAGTTTACAAAAATACCACCGAGTTCATTTTGTCTCCGGCCATGCTTTTTTTCTATTCAAATAAGCTGCTCTGGGCTGATTCAAATGAGCCACTCAATGGCAGAACGCTTCAATAGGGGTAAGGAGGTCACGTGATCTATCCCTGGCTCACCTAGAGAAAGGACTTCAAATAGGTTACCCTTTCTTTAAAAAGAGGGAATCTTATCCTTTTCTAAGAACAGTGAAGATTCGTTTATAAAAACAACAGGGTATTTAATGTTATAATTACATGAGTAAATGTGGATTTTCAGACAGGGCTCTATAACGCCACAAAAACTCTTCTCACTTCCACAGGACAGCTTTGCATTTTGCCTGTGTCTATGGCCGGCTACCAGTGGTGAACGTTCTGGTGAATAATAATTGTGAGATTGATGCCTTCGACAAGAACCACATCACACCTCTGATGAAGGTAGGTAGCAGCCATGAATTTCAGCACGAGCTAGACATGACTGAAGTGCTCCTGACGGGAAGAGCGCTACCTCCATTTACATGTAGCTTGCTGATGAAACCTGTGGGATGTTTATCTTGAATTCCTGGAGCTGACAATCTGCTTTTTTGTTATGAACTGCAGTCTGTCCAATGCTGGAAACAGAAATGTGCAGCTATCCTGCTGGAGCATGGTGCTGATCCGAACATCAGGGACAACAGTGGTAACAGCGCCTTGCACTATGCTGTGTACAATGGGCACGAAGAGATGGCAGCACTCCTGCTCGACTACCATGCTGATATAGAGCAAAAAACCAAAGTACAGTTCACCGCATTTTAATTACAAAGTCTCTGAAATACACGTTTAAATAGTGACAAAGGTCAACATTTCATGTTTAGAAACCTAAGCATTTCCTGAGTGAAAACAGTTGGACAGGACTTAACTGTAGAAGCTGTGAGTCCAACACACGTACTTCAAAAGAAACATTTGTTGGTCTTTTATTAAAAAAAATTATTTATTATGTATATACAGTTCTGCCTGTATATATGCCTGTCTGCCAGAAGAGGGCGCCAGGTCTCCCTGCAGATGGTTGTGAGCCACCATGTGGTTGCTGGGAATTGAACTCAGGAAGAGCAGCCAGTGCTCTTAACCACTGAGCCAATTCTCCAGCTCCCTGAAAGAAACCTGATGTACAACTTTCTTTTACACATTTAGTGTGGAATATTTGAGGAGCCACTGAATTTGTTAAAGGTGAAACTTCCTCATCTGTGTCTTTCCTCACCATTTCCCCTGACTTGTGTAAAGCCACCTGAGTAGAGAGCAACATTTACTTTGGAAATGGCTTCATCTTAAAACTCAAAGACAACAAAAGCACTCATGTAAATTGGAAATTGTGATGCTCTTGGCAAGTAATTATCAAGTGACTTAAGAACGAAGAAAAGGTGTGGAGGGAAATGAATCAGAAATGTACAATTGGAAATTAGGTACCCGAGGGAATAAAGCGAGAGGAATTAAAAAAGCCAGTTAATGTGTGCTGATACAGTCTTTCCATGTTAAAGGTAGTAATTCATAGTTTGAGCAAGAAAAGTATTTAATTACAAACATGTCTAGGGATCAGTTTAAGGAGGATTCTGGAGAAATGAGATTGGTAGTGACTAGGGGATAATTATGTAGAAAACTAGAGGGATGATCAAACAGTTCACTAGTATATGTTCTGCAAGAGACACCCACTTAGGTAAAAACTAAGCCCTGTTCTCATGTCTACAGTTGCTTGCTGGGTGAGGGGATATTTAATTTGCTTTTTTTGTATATTGAAATTTTGTTGCATTCTAAATAGCACATTGCCTATTTTTAGTGGTTGAGTCCTTATTAGTCAAATAACTGGATGATGAAGAGAATTATCCATGTCCATACAGATGAGACTGAAGTTCTGTTTGTGTGACTCTAATTCTCTGCTGCAGATGTGTGGAGTTTGATTCAGTATGTCTAATAAGTAATGGGCATGCATCTCTGAAAATATTTCCTTGAGAATCAGAACAACTCCTAATTTGGAAAAGAAACCCTAAATAGATAACTGAAATATAGGTATTCCTGGGTTCTAAAATCCTGACATCTCTAGAGGAACTGGAATTTGATTAGATAATACTTCCTGCCAATCTGTATTTTCCAGTAATTTTACCCTAACTTTCCTTTTACTTTTGTGTTGAGAAGCTAAATGGAGTATTATCAAGTGGTTTCATTTCCATGACTGTGATAAAATACCTGACAGAAAAGCAACTTAGGGGAGAAAGGATTTATTTTAGTTCACAATTCTAGGTCCATCATTTCTGGGAAGGCACCACACCAGAAGCTTGAGTCAGCTGGTCTCATAACATCTATAATCAACAGCAGAGAGAAATGAATGCATGAATACTCACTTGCTTGTGCAAAGCTTGAACTTTTTACTCTTATACAGTTCTGGAGCCTCTGTCTAGGGAATGGTGCCATCCACAGTAGGCCAGGTCTTTCCTCATTAATTAATACAATCTACTATAGATGTGCACACAGGCCAACTCAATGTGGAACTCCCTCATTGAGAGCCTCTTCCTGGGTGATTCTAAGTTGTGTCAAGTTGACAATGAAAGCTAACCATCACAATCAGCAATGACTACTGGCTTACAGAATAAACCACTTTTCTTCTAGCCATCAATAATAATTCACTATTTTAGAAGGTCTTCAAAAATTTGGTAAGTAGAAAATGTCTGTTTAAAGGTTTCATGCCACTACATTACCCAGTTATCCCCAAACGTGAATTATAAGCAGGGTTTCCTCTATTAGAAGATTGGAAAACATGAATCTTCTTGTCTCCCGAAGAACAGTTGTCTGTTTGGCAGTCCATCTCAGTGAAGGTGTTCAGTTGATGGAGCCCCAACATCATCAGTCTGGCAGTTGTAAACACACGTGCACACACACACATGCACGTGCACGTGTGCGCGCGCGCGCACACACACACACACACACACACACATTACAAAGTCCACAGGAATCATTTAGTTTTAGCTGTCATGTGACTAGTAATTTTGTGAACACTGCGAGAATTGAATACAAGCGGAGTATAAATTAACAAGGGCAGGAAGAATTAAGTATTATGAGTTTTTTTTTTTTAAATTACATTTGGGAGGCTGATTTTTCTAAAACATACTTGCTTTGTATACACCCACTGGAAAATACACCCCCAGCAACACTGAAAGCACAGGGGATATGGGCTCAAAGTGGTTTTGGCTACACTGAGTTTTCTTCCATGACTTGAGCCCACTGTTAAGGTTCAGGAGATTTCTGCAAAAATCTGAACTTCACATTGCTCATAAGGAATTAAGCCCTCAATGCATTTATCTAATTATTCTTTATCAATAAAAAAATCAGGAGTCAGATATCAGAGTAAGAACCCGAATGATCAGAGAAGCAGTGGAGAAGCTACCAGAGACCTCCTATCTCTTCCATTCCTCCATCCAAAAGAGCTGAGATCCTCTCTAAGCCCTGCCCCACTACTTAACAGTCTATCTGTCCTCAGTCCTCCAAAACCTCTATGATTAATTTTGATCAGCTAGTAGTTAGCTCTGCTCTCTGATTCACAGCAAACTTTATTGTCAGAATATGATCGAAATATCAGACAACAAGTCCTGTCTCCCCTGAACTTTGTACCATTGGGTGGCCATGCAGAAGGTGATCTGAGACCCAAGCATACTTACTTTACATTCCTGATGTAGAAATGAAAATTTGGTCATTGATTCGCTAGCTTGTGAACATCCTTTGCCACTGCGTGATGGGGTTTGCTTTGTTGATGTAAAGTGTAGCAATAACGCCTGCGCTACCACCACCTATTCACCATGTCCGAGCGAGGGGCTGTGGATCAAAAAACAGAGACAAGAGACAGCGGGTCATTCCTCTCAGTAGAATGCTGAATGCCATTTATTGAAAGAGGGAGGAAACCTTAAATATAGGCTTACAGCACAATGGGAGAACCCCAGAGGGCAGAAGTTTGCTACTGCTATTTACAATCTTGCATCTAAGCTGTTAACGCCCAATATGAAGGATACACAAACAAGAAACTTCCCTTAAGCATTCAGGAGGTTGGAAACCGGCAGGGAATTAGCATAGGAAGGACATCAAGGTCAAGGTCAGCAAGCAAGGCAACAGCTACCCAAACTGGGGGCCAGGGCCCTACAGCAAAGAAGATGTAGCCCTTACCTCCAAGAAGTTTTTAGTATATATGAGAGCAAACACTTGGCTTCAAATAATGAATGCTGTAATAGAAACAAATATTTGAGGCAACAGTGTAGGTTTGAAATGGGCACTGGAGAGGCTTAGGTTCACGTGACTACTCTAGGCAGGAGAGGAACATTTCAAAGAAAGGGAGCAAAGCAAGTGGAAGGTAACATTGTTAAAACGAAGGATCGTTTACCCACTGGGATTTTATGCTTTTATGGTGTATTTATATTTGTACAGTCCTTTATAAGATTTTTAGGTAAGTTGAGAACATGCCACTTTTTAAATTACAAATTGGTTTTGCTGTTTTGCAGGATGGCTTCACACCACTTTTGCTGGCACTCAGGGAAAAGAGGGTAGAGGTGGCAGAATTTTTAGTAAAAAAAGGAGCAGATATACATGTTGTAGATAACATGCAAAGGTAAAGTCATTTGAATTAAAAAGAAATAGAACATTAGTGGTATTCTGGACTGGTAACAACCACTCAACTTAGAAACATGGCTGGTTGGAGGACTAACTTACAAGGATACAGTGAAAACATAGATAGATGTAAGCATCAGTTTAGTCTGTTAGAGAAAAAAAGCAATTGTTTGAAGTGAGCGGTGCAAATGATATATATATGTATGCATCTATCTGTCTATCTATCTATCATCTATCTATCTATCACATTGCCTTATAGCACTGATTGAAGATTGTTATTTGTAATCTGACTTTGTTGGTCCTTTGTTCTTAGGAGTTTATGAGCTAAACAAGTTGCATTTGTTTTTAAAATGTATGAACTTTTAGTAAAGAGTTTTGGATGCACAGTAAGATCGTTAATCATCTGATATTTCCTTTTTATTTTTTTTTATTTTTTTTTATTTATTTATTTTTTTTTCGTTTTTTTTTTTGAGACAGGGTTTCCCTGTGTAGCTTTGCGCCTTTCCTGGAACTCACTTGGTAGACCAGGCTGGCCTCGAACTCACAGAGATCCGCCTGGCTCTGCCTCCCGAGTGCTGGGATTAAAGGCGTGCGCCACCACCGCCCGGCTTCCTTTTTATTTTTAGATTTACTTTTTACTTATTTATTTTATTTAAAATATTTTAGTAACTCTTTGAGAACTTAAAGTGATGTATTTTGATCATGTGCACTAAAGCAGTTCCCCTTAGCTCTTGTCTTTTATTCCCTCATCTTCCTACCACAACTTGGTATCCTTTTTGTATAAAAAAAAATAATGTATCCACTCCAGTTTGTGCTGTTCATATACTTCTGGATGTGGTGCCTCCCACTGGAGCTTGGTGGACATATCAGGAGCCATACCCTTAAAGATATCTGACTCTCCCTCCCCTAGAAGCCATCAACAGTCAATAGTTCCTTAGCTAGGAGTAGGGACTCTTGAGCCCCTCCCCAACCCATGCAAAAGGTTGACAATGATTGGCTTGATCTTGTGTAGGCAGCCACAGCTGCTGTGAGTCCATGTGCATGGCAGTCCTGCCATGTCCAAAAGACACTGTTTTGCTCCACTCCTCCCCAACCTCTGGCTCTCACACCCTTCGTACATCCTCTTCCCAATGGTCCCCGAGTCTTGAGGAAGGGATGTGATATAGCTATCCCATTTGTGGCTGAGACCTCACCAGTCACTTCCTCTCTGCACTTTGACCAGTTGTGAGTTTCTGCATTAACCATCGTTCACTACACAAGAAAACTTCTCTAATGAGGTCTCAGAGATCTTATAGTATTTCGCATTTCCTTCTTGCAAACTTTTAAGATACTATATTCAGCCAAACAGGAGTTGAAAATTATAGTATTTGGAATGATTCTTTAAACTGTTATTTTTTTTGTAAAATATTGATGTCAGGTTATCTTAATTGACGATTCATTGTTATTACTAAATGTTCATTTTGTCCCCCTTTACTCTCCATGATTTATTTTTATCCATTTATATTTACTTGGCATTGGAAGGGAGATGAAAGTGTTAACTGGATAAAATTTAATGAAGATGAGTCATAAGTAAATAATTAAAAAAGGAGGCTTTAGGTTCATTCAAGACTGGATTTAATTCTTTGTTTCGCTAGTTGCTAGGTATGTTATCTTAAGCATGATGCTCACAGCCAAATATATCCCCTGATGTGAAACAGTCAAAACACCCTTGATAGGAGGTTATAGGATTATTTACATAGCCCTTAGTTTAGTGTACAGTACACGGTCATCAACATCATTAGCTGAAAGCACTATGAATTTTATTATTACTATTTTCATATTAATATTATTCAAATCATGCACATAGCTTTGAATTATTTCATCTTCAGCTGATTAAGAACTGTAATATATTCCATTAGGCTAGGGAAATGTGAACTCTTCCTTAACTATTTCCGATGCAAGACCTTAGCATAGCTATTTTTTTTTAAAAGGTCATGAGGTCATGAATTCTATTCCAAAGTAGATCAGTCTTTATTTCTGGGAAAAGATACTTCCTTCATTATCCTGGGAGATAACCACACAAAGAGGAACAGTTGTAGGTCCATGATGCTATGTCTGCTAGAAAATTGTCAAGTCTACACAGACAGGCAAGATACTAAGTTGGTAAGACAGATCTACATAGATTTAACTAATTTCATTCATTTAATAATAGTGAATCTATCCCTCTGCTACTTTAGAAATACCTTAATATATGCTATACGATGTGGATCAAAAGATATAGCTACATTACTCCTTCAGAAAGGCATTGATTTCTTCTGCAAGGATGTCTTTGGATGGACGGCATTACGCTACGCTATTGAAGGCCACTGTACTTTGTAAGTATTTCCACAACATGTTAATTAAAAATTATATTGATGTTCAAAAACAAATACAACTATTGCATCATCTACTTGAGGTGTCATTGAACTTGTGTGGGTAGTTTTAGAATTGCAGTGATTTAGTCCACCTAGCCATCCAGGAATCAAGCAAAATAGGAGCAGCATTGGGAATGGAATACTTAAGCTCAGGACTCCTTTTGGTAAATGCTGAACATTGGACCCAGCACCTCATATGTGCTAGGTGAGTCTTCTCTCATTTTACTGTATCTCCAGCTAAGAGATTTAAAGACCTTTAACCTTAGGGATCTCAACATTTTCCATGTTATCCCCAAATATAACCCCTACAAATGAGATACAGAGAGTATCTAGCATAATTTTGATCTTTTCAAGTAGCCACTTGGATCTTGAAATGCCCAGTTTAGTAGATAGTCATGTTGCTTTCTTGTGGGAGCTGTCTTCTGTACCCTATTCCTTGACTTTCCAGTAGCTGAAGGGATTTTTTAGGTCCAAGGAAGCCAATTCTCTTAGAAAAATCACATGGAGAAGAAGGAAGAGGATAGCCTATCAGTCTTTATTTCTGTTTATTTCTTTATTCCATCACTATTAAAACATACCCTGAAATTTTATAGCAGTTAGTCTTAACTATCATGCTGTTTACACTGAGACAGACCTCTAAGTCTTTGTGATAACACATGTTCAGAACTGAAAGTTACAATATCTCAAGTTCACATGTACTTATGTTGTTAAACTCAGCTATTGCTCTCCAATCACACTCTTCTGGCAATGAGACTTTCTAGCTTCTGCCACATGCATTGTTAGCAATCTCATATAGAACCCACATGTTAGCTTAGACCTCTGTGGTCAATTCACATTGAGAAATTTGTGTGTCCCTTTTTTGCTGACAAATATGAACTGTATAAAAGTTCAAATCATGTTGCAGAAAAAAAAATAGAGGTCCTTCTATTGATTAATACCAGACCCCATCATATGCTGATCCAGAGGCACTATCATCTTAGGCAGGCACTCAACTGTTTCTCTCTCTCTTTGTCTATCATAACAATTTCCCAAATTATTTCTCATCTGGTCTCATCTTTACAGACATTTTTTAATTCTTTCCCACAAAGAAGCAACTAAGAATGTTTCTGGATCCAAAGAACAGTTGGACTTAAGAGAACAAGATCTCATCAAGTTTTATTAGTATCTCCATGTAAAAGAGGGTTTTGTTTTGTGAGTCATTTGGAGGTGAATATGATGATTTAAAATAGACAGGGGAGGATGAAGTGGAGAGCGAAGCCAGGTCTTGGAATGGATTCCCTTTCTGCCCTTAGAGTGACTATCTTTTAGTAATAATGAGCAGTCATTTAATTAAGGAGGTAATATGTCATAAAGTACTTAGCTCCAAATTGTTAAACAGCTCATTTTCTCCGAATTATAAGCCACAAAACAGAATAGCTAATAACCATGACGAGGACTTGACATTCTCCAGACAGTTGTAATATTTTAATTTTAGACACTGCAAGTTTAAAAAGAGCTCAGCATCAGGAAATCCTTTGTTGCTTTGTTATTTCCCTGCACATATTTTAATACTATCAAATAAAATCTTAAAAGAAACCTACTGAACTCAAACAGTCCAATCCTTATTCTTTTTTAGAGTAACACTTAACATCTATGGGAAACAACTTGTGTGGCAGCCGACAGCTGTTAGTTGTGGAGCGGGAATGTCTTCTGACATCAGGATGCGTCACTGCTTGTTGCGCTAATCCAGTCTATGCCCCCAAGCTTTATTTCTCTCATTTCCTGTCCCTTTTTTACTTCAGTTTTTCTTCTTTCATTATAGGCTTAATTATAAGATTTAGAGCCCATACATTTCAAACACACAGGAAAAACTTGTAGTAGTGCCTCTACTATTTTCAGTGATAGGCTCTATTTAGAGACAGGGTCTCATGTGCCCCATGTGGCCTTGGGTTTGCTGTGTGTCTGAGGATGACTTTGGACCTCTTGATCTTCCTGCCTCCATCTCCCAAATACTGTGATTACAGGTGTGTGCCACTATGTCTGGTAGATGTGATGCTAGAGACGGAACCCAAGGCTTAGTGCATGCTTGACAAACACTCAGCCAATGGAGCTACACCCCTAACCCCTGGAATGTTCTTAAGAATTAAGCATGCTAAAGTGTTTTTTAAAAAGTATTAACATAGTAATTGTATTTATTATTTTTCATATGACAGTAGACAGGTGCTTATGGATTTTGAAGAAAACATGCATAATAACAAAAAAGATAATGAACCAGGTAAGACCTATAATGAGTTGCTCTTTGCAGACCTACCATACACAACAATGTCAAACCAAAAGTTTTCATTTCATTTCAAAAAGAGTGGAAAATTGCATTTATATTTACTTAACTTCTTTCTGAATAGTCTACAGATGATCTCAGATATTAATTACACGAAAGTTACAATTGGAAGTGTGACCTTGTCTCAAAAAATAAGGTGCAGGGTCATTGAGGAAGACACACACACACACACACACACAGAGGCAGAAAGACAGAGAGAGAGAGAGAGAGAGAGAGAGAGAGAGAGAGAGAGAGAGAGCAAGCAAACACTCCATTTTAGATAAGTGCTATATAGTTAGCTTTACCTCCAGCTTTTTTTCCCTCAATCATCAGAAGTTATGATAACAAATAATTTACATATAGTAAAGCCATATATATTTATTAATCATGTTTGTTTTAATAAGATTCTTGTTGAAGAGGTCACACTGTTACATAAGTTACATTTTTTTCAGCTCCAGGACTAGGTAAGGACAGAGCAGTCTGGTATTCATAAACATGAAAGTTGATGGCTTTGGATTTAGGACCATTTCTTCATGATGTTGATACAACCTAGCTGGTCTGCAACATATCTCTGCTTACTTGGAAGTGATGGCCACCTTGATGGCCTCAAAAACCTGGACCCTGTGCTCAGAGGCGTGGCTGTACACCTGCTCCATTGTCGCGTAGGACATGCTCAGCCAGTAGTAGTTCTGGGCCTCCACCTCCAGGTGAAGGATCAGGGCTGCCCTTCCTTCCTGATCCACTACCTCCCAGGAATGTGGCCATGGAGGAGGATAGCAGTGACGAATGTGGTGCCTCTTTGGGCGCTCTCACCTCAGAGTCCCTCAGATACTTTATTTATATATTTTTTAAAAATTAAAACAACATGATTTTTATGTTGTGAAAACATGCCATGGGCATGCACATGAATTGGATGGAGATGCATGATGTGAAAGACACAAAGAATAAATAAAAAAGGAAGTTAAATAAAAGGGGTTAGCTAGAGCAAGCAGCACACAGGCAACTCTTGAACTTTTCATTAGCATGTGGAAAGTCTTTGCCAAGCCCTTGTACCTGGTCCGCTTTTGTGTTTTGAACCCTCTCCTTGCAGGGTGCACTGTCCATAGGTAAGTGTCATTGGGATAGTATATTCATCCCAAACAGAAAAACTCAACTGGTTACTTGGAAAATCTCTATTCTGTTAGAACAAGCTAAACATATTCTCTTATTAGATGAGATTGGGAGTGTTCAGGGTGGTACAATCATAGACTACATTTCTTCCTTATGGTGTTAGTCCAGATACATCAGGCAGTTTGCTTGACACTATCAATTTGTAATAGGATGACAACATTTCAAGTTAGCCTCATAGTAGTTCATTTGGGTTATGGTCATTGTACACAACATTGTGCTTTTCATAAATTTCATACATATTTTTTCTTCCTCTTTGTGTCCCCTAAATACAAACAACAGAAAGGGTCTTAATGCATTGGTTGATCCATCAGCAATATAATTCATACCTACTATAGAAGATTCCCATGGTATGTTTCCAAATGGATGTTTTCTAGCAAAGCTTCCGAATCACAGATTTTTAATATTTGATACTTTTCTTCCATCTGTTTAAAATGAATTTTATATTTTTCTTGAATAGAACAAATGGATTCTGGAAATGACTCATTAGCCGGGTAAGTTTTACATGTTGATAAAATCTCCATGTTATCTAAGTACTGGAATGGACAGATGAGAAACAAATATTTGTTCAGCAGTCTACTCTGGGAGACACCATGCTTTATATTTAAAATACTGTTGTTTATTATAATTCTCACAATAAACATTCAAAGTATGTGCTATTGTAACTTTTCTTCACTAAGTAGGCAGTTATAGCTGAGAGTCACACATCCATGATGTGACTGCCATCTTGCTTGGCTTCTCCATTCATTCTCTAGCTTATCCACAGGTTGGCAAGGACCTGTGTAGCCCTGAGGTCTAAATAAGATCTACATCAATAAATAGCAAAAGTCAAATTTATATATGAACTCCTTTAGGATTTTCTTGAGAAGTGCAGATATACCACAACAATTTATCTAAAATTTTGATAATCGCAATGTCAGCCAGTAGTACCCTGTCTTGAGTAGCAACAGTTGTCTGGCATACCTTGCTTGCATGTACTTTGGGCCACAGGAACATGCCAGGAGAGGATTTGCTTTTCTGAAATGAAGAATATCTGTATGCAGAGCATGTGATACAAATTATATTTAACCCCCTTTTAGAGGATAATTGGAAATTAATTTTCCTACTTACTGATTTTTCATTTTTGTTTCTCCTTTAAGCTTCTATACATACTTAGTCCAATGACATTTTTATTTTACTACTCTTGTTTTTTTTTTTTTTTTTTTTTGGTGATACTAACTTTTCTCTGTAAATCAACTTTTCTGTTTTCCTTCTTGTTCCTTTGCTTCTGTTTATAAAATTTCTGTCAACTAAATATTCTGTTTTTCTGCAGAGAAGATTAAAGAATAGGAAATTTCAGGATTTTAAGGAATCAAAGAACTAATCAAAATATACTCTTGTACTTCATCCAGATAGAGAACTTAAAACTCAAAAGATATTAATGTGACTTTTCTGGATGGAAAAAATGGTGCAGATGACATTTAGACTCATGTGCCTTAATATTAAGACCAACAGTCATCCTTATATTTGATTCAGTAGATGGGTATTTTAATAAAAGAACTGGAAACTGAGCCCAGTAATTCCATGGGCACAGGATAAGTATAAAAGAAAGTTGGTGGAGGACAAGAATAGTATTAATGATAGACAACACATATAGAGAAAAGGACACTGGGTTCAGTAGGATTCAGGTTTTAGAGAAAAGACTAGAATACAGGCATTTTTGACAAATTTGATAATAAGACAGAGCTTAAGGAGACAGGATATTGAAAGTTTATATAGAGGCGTATTGAAACTGGAATTTATGACAGTCTTGATAAAGAAGCTACATGTTTCTTGAATTGTAGGAACTGAAAAACATCAACATTTCTGTTGAAAATCATTAAGATAATTTGAGCTGTTGGGGAGAGTCTCTATAGCAGCTACAAATATGGTGCTATTCACATCACCTCAATTTACAAGAGGTGCCTTAAAGTCTGTCAAGCACCAGGGGATAGAATTGAGGAACAAAGTGTCCCTGTGGCTGAGGCAGGTATGTATCTCCAGCTTTGCTGAACAGACTGACATCCTTCCTACCTGCATGATGGGTAGTGAAATTTTAGGATCAGATAGTAAAATGGTTGTGTGGATAATTGAAGCTCTATTTAGCTTGATATTTTGAACACATCTTTACTTAAGATTTTCCTGTGCTGGAGATCTTAATTTTGGAGATCATCATTGAGCTCTGCAGAAGTGGAGATGGTGGTCACCAGAAGGAAATATTTCTAGATCACTTGGAGGGACAGGTGTAATTAACAGGAGACTAGTTTTACACAAGTCTTTATCCTTGAATGTCTGGGCACTTTTGAGAGTTTTTAAGTGCTCGATAGTTTGTGTAAACCTGAAAAAATGCAAGAGGAGAGGAAAATACCTTGGGGGTATTTCTAACCAAAAAAGCGGAAGAATTGTATGATAAAAACTTCAAGTCTTTGAAGAAAGAAATCAAAGAAGGTATCAGAGGGAAGGTCTCCCATGCTCATGGATCAGTAGGATCAACATAGTAAAAATGGCCATCCTAACAAAAGCAATCTACAGATTCAATGCAAGCCTATCAAAATCCCAACACAATTCTTTACTTTGAAAGAACAACCTTCAAGTTCATATGGAAAAAACAAAACAAAACAGGATAACTAAACCAATCCTGAGTAATAAAAGTACTTCTGGAGGTATCACTATACCTAATTTAAAGCTGTACTACAGAGCTATAGTAATAAAAAACTGCATGGCATTGGAATGTAAACAAACAAAGGAATGGAATTGAAGACCCAGACATAAATCCACAGACCTATGGACACCTGATTTTCAATTAAGAAGCCAGAAATACACAATGGAAAAAAAAGAAAGCATCTTCAACAAATGGTGCTGGTCTAACTGGATATCTACGTGTAGAAGAATACAAATAGACCCCTGTTTATCACCCTGCACAAAGCTCAAGTTCAAGTATCAAAGACCACAACAATAATTGAAATTTAAAATTTTAAAATCTTTAATCTTTTTGGGAAGGTCATTTCACTAACCACACACACTTAATTTTTTGTTTGACTCTTGTATATCTTTAAAAGACTTAAAATGTTTCAAGAGGCTCTCTTTGATGTTTTGAGCTGAAGAGGATGAATGGCTTCTTTGAAGTGGTTGTTTTCCAAGCTGAGAAACCACGCCTGCCACTTTTTATAGAGCTTGGTCTTAGTGTTCTTCAACTCAGGAAAAGACATGGAGAAGGGTGATGTCTCTTCTCTCCTATTAAGGCTAACAGGTTCATTTCAGCTATTCTAGCACCAAAGGAATGAGCCATTAGTTAATTTTTCAGTTCCACATTCATTAAAGGCAATTTGTGAAGATACCCTTTTCTCGGGCCATTACTATTTTATATGGAGTATAGGGTCAGTCTTCACTGGGTAATTCATAAGTTGGAAGAGACAAGTCAAGGTAAGTGAAAGCTTTGCTAAAGTAAGGTCAAATCATATTTACCCAAACTAAGAAGCCTCATTTCATATGCAAACAGCTGGATATATACAAGATTTTTCCAGAATTGTGCTCACCCATCTTTACTGCATACTTTGCTTTGTAGGATTTCCAGCTGTCCTAGTCCTGGAAGCCCCTTGCCTGCCATGAAAGAAGACGAATACAGCTGTGATACCAAGGTAGAACGCTCTTCTATGGAGTTAACTTCCTTGCCCTAGGTTTGCTTTCATTTTACTCTTAAGGTTCATTAGTGGTCTGGATGCCATTTCAGCACATGGAGAGTTAGTAAGCAGAAACAAGATTATGAGTAGCTGAAAACAATTGTCAATTGGTAAACAACAAAAAGGACTAGTCACTATTTTGAGGTTGCGGGGGAAATGGGGTAAAAATACAGAGCCCAAGAGAAGTTGTACTAGCAGTAGGCTTTCAATAATAGAGGATATTTGAAATTTGGTCAATTATTATTTGGATAAATGTAACTTACTGTGACTTTTAAATTATACTTACATGATGTATAATGCCCAAGTAAATCTTTAATAGACTCAACTTGTTATTATGGTAATCAATTTCCATGGTGCCTTTAGATTCAACAGCATAGGACATCTAGAAGTTTATTTTCTTAGATACTTTTTTCATTATATTTTAAATTTATCTTTTAAAATTTTTACGTTTCTTGTCTTTTTGTTTTTTTCTTTCTTTCTTCCTTTTTTTTTGAATACTTTGAATTTTGGTATCCTATAAGCTTTTAGGAGAGGCTATCCTCTATTTTATCTTTGATTCTGTATTTAAACTGAAATAGTATTAGAAATCTGGAAATCTAGAATTTAAAAACCTGTTTCTCAAAATTTGTGTTAAGGGGAATATTGATTGTTTTCTAAGGTGTTTTATGAGGAGGGTAAGGAAAGCTGCTTATGTGGTCAAAGATGGCATGTGTTGCTTCAAACAAAATCCAGTTCTAAAAGCAGAAACTCATAATAACCACATAGCAATTGCTTAATTTCATATTTTAAAAAAATACCTTTTTAAGGTTATAAATACATCATTTCCCCCTTCCCTTTCCTCCTTCCAAACCCTCCATGTCCTTCCTTCCTTCTCTTTTTCAAATTCACAGCCTCTTTAAAAAATTGTTACACTCTGTGTGTGTGTGTGTGTGTTCTAAATATATAATTTGCTCAGTCTGTATAGTGTTGCTTATATGTATATGTTTTCAAGGATGACCATTCAGTATTGGATAACCAATTGGTCTGCTCTTCCTTGGGGAAGACTGTTTCCCCCACTCAGTGTTCCTTGGTTGCCTGGAGTTCTTTGTGTTGGGTTGTGACCCTGTGAGCCTTCCTTGGTCCACATGACTACGTTTATCAGTATCACTATCGTTCAGCTCATGTTAGGCAGTCATGTTGGTGAGACTTCATGGGTGTAGCTTCTGACACTCCTAGGAGACACTCTCGCACAGAAAACTCCCTGTTCCCCTGGACCTTACAGTCTTTCTGCCCTCTTTTCTACAGTGATCCCTGAGCTAGCTTCAGAAGTTGTGATGTAGATCTATCAGTTGGGACCAGACTCCACAACTGTGTATTTTGGTTATGTTTTTTTGTAATGCTCTATGTCTGTTGCAAAAAAGAGTTTCCTTGATTAGAGGTGAGAACTACACCTATCTTATCTCTGGGTATAAGGACAAATATTTAGAGTGTAGTTAGGAATTATGCTGGTTTGGTGAAGTGGTGGCTGTAGAATCTCCTCCAAGATCTATATCTATAATAGCCCTGTGTAGTTGGTTGGTTTTCCAGTACCAAGCATTAAAATGCTCTCCAATTTCAAGTTTTAGATGCTTTGGACCTATTTACTTGTTTGCTTAAAACTCACAACGGAAGTTAGACAACCTGTTTGTGTATACCCTGGTACATCCTGAATCACATTTTACATATTAGATGATTTTGATTATATTTGAACATTAATAATTGAATAGATACATGGATTTCTATCATGCAATGTTGTACGTAATGCTATATGTACGTAATCTAGTAATTAATTCTTTTTTTAGTCTTCAGGTTATGGGTGGTTAGGAGAGTTACTCAGAGGAACTGTGTCATTAGAGGAGAAATCAGAGATGGCATAAACAGGAAAAAAGGGCTACAAGGTTTCCAATTATAGGCTTAGATAAAGTTTCTAGATGAGACTTAAAAAAATCAGCCACTTAAAAATATCCTTCTAAAGCCATCTTAGAATTATGATCATCAATTATTTCTCCAAGTGGAAAATTGAGAGATAGTTTAATTTACTATACTTCTTTTAGCTTGTTTTTCAGTTAGTGGTAAATAGTTGTATACCTATTAGATACTTTATTTTACAGTGATAAAATATTTATTATATGATACTCACAAAAGGCAACACCAGTGTTATAGGCAACAGCATGCCTGGACACATACACCCCTTACAAAATCTTCTGTTGTATTTCTGCTTGGAACACTTTCTTTTCTTCAGTGTTGGAGCTCAAACCCAGCATCTTACACACAGTGGGCAGATGTTTTCCCACTGAGAAACACATTCAGACCTCAATAATATTCTTAATATGTGCACATTAATAAAATTAGATTATTAACTGTGGCATTCTTTTACAAGTGTAGAAATTGCTTGCTTCTGGAGTGTCATTGACATGTCTTTTCCTAGTAATGTCTGCTTGTATTGCAAATAGAAGTATGGGCTGGAAAGACAGATCATTGTTCAGATCTGATGAGCTGAGTTTGATTCCTGGATGCCACAAGGTGACAGGAGAGAACTGACTCTATTGAACTTGACCCTATTTGAGTCTATGGAGAGGTGCTGCTTACTAGCTTGCTTCCCATGGCTGGCTCAGCTTTGCTTTCTTATAGAACCCAGGACTACTAGTCCAGGAATGGCCCCACCCACAATGGGATGGTTCCTCTCCCATAAATCACTAATTAAGAATATGCCCTACAGCCTGATCTTATGGAGACATTTTCTTAATTGAAGTTCCCTCCTCTGATGACTCTAGCTGTGTCAGGTTGACATAAAACTAGCTTGTACAATTGTTGTTAGGGATTATGTGGGTTTAATAAATTAGTGAATGTAAACTCTCCTCCAATAACCATGACTTCACTAGCACTAGGTAGGTTTCCAGCACTAGGACTGGCATCCCTCTGGTTGAGTGTCCCTCTGGTCTCATGTCCATTTAAAGAGCTGTTGGTTGTAACCAGGGTACGTGTGCCACTACTGCACACTTAAGGTTATCATGCCATGTTGGTTGTTGATGTGGTTTATAGGTATCATAACTGAGTAGGATTCTTGGTTTCCTTCTTCCTTTGGAAACTTGCATGGCCACTTCTGGTACCTTGAAAGCTAGTCTTCAGAGAGGGGGCTTTCAGGTCAGTTCCAGCTCAGGGGTCTCTGGTCCCTGTTTCTGAAGTGCATGGTGTTTTTAGAATAGGGACTTACTTTCTATTTCTTGGGGTAAACAAGGGCAATAACAGTAGACTATATGTTTTGAGAGTCTTTTGGAAAGTCCTGGCCAACAACTCAAAAAAGGGCATCTTATGTCTGACATTGGGGTATTGTTAGTTGGTCTTTGGATCTTGGAGGGGAAACTGTTAGCCCAGGTGAGACAGGTTTAAAAGTTTCATTGGTCCTATACTTTCTTGGTTAGGTTTTTTCCTCGACATTTTATTTTCTTTGAGGCTAATGTGACTGTGTCCATTTATCTCTTTCTCTGTATACTTGTTGTTGTTGTACAGAAAAGCTATTAATGTGTACAAATTGCTTATGTATTCTGCCACATTGCTGAATTTTTTTATTGTTTCTGAATGTTTTCTGGTAGAAATTTTGGGATCTCTAAACGTGTAATATTGTGTTATCTGCAACTAGACATAGTTTGACTTTAAAAAAAAACCTATTTGTGTAGCAGGGTTCTGTGCTGTTGTTGTTCCCTTTGGGGGAGTGGGTCAAGTAGGTGCAGAGTTAATGACACAGGCTCTGGGAGAATGTCGGAACAAAAAGCTCAGTTTATTCAGGAAGTGGCAAGCCTTATATACCTTCCACCACCCTCCCCCTCGCCACCATGGGAGTGGGGAGGTCTGATGAATATGCATCTGCTCGTGTGACATGGCTGCCTCTCATTGGCCCAGGTCATTTCTAGATCATGTTTCAGCTGCTGTTGCTAAGGCTCTTAGGCAGACCCAGGTTGGCTCTCAGAAAGTATCTTTTTTACTTGTTTGGGCCGACTGGCCTTCAGGTCTGTTAGGGATGAGTCATCCCACATATTTGTATCCTTTTAATGTCCTTCTTTTGCCTTAATGCTCTCACTAGTGCTTTGAATACAATATTGGGAAAGAGTTGGGATATGGGCTGTCTTGTTCATGACTTTAGTGGGATTGTTTCAAGCTTTTCTCCATTTAATCTGGTGTTGACTGTGGGTTTCTCATACAGAGCTTTTATGATGTAAAGGTTTGGTCTCTATATTATCAAAGGGTTTTCCTGCGTTTATTGAGATGATCTTGTAATGTTTGTCTTTAAGTCCTTTTTATGTGGTTTTTACACTTGTTGATTTGTTCATGTTGAACCATCCCGATATTTAAGGTATAAAGCCAACTTGGTCATAGTGGAAATGTTTTTGATGTGTGTCTATATTCTGTTTACAAGTATTTTATCGAGGATTTTGAGTCTATGTTCATTGGGGATATCACTCTGTAATTTTCTTTTTTTATTGTGTCTTTATCTGGATTCATAGAAGGAGTTGGGAGTACTTTTTCTCTATTTTTTGAATTGTTTAAAAAGAATTGGCTATAGATAGTCTAAAACTTCTCAGCTCTGGGATGCATTCAGATGAAGAATCAGGTCTACAAGTGAAAGGAGATCGGTTCAGAGGGCAGGTGGAGGGCAATGTTACCTGTGGGACTCAAACACCTGGCCAGGATAGGTCACTGGATAGCCTAATATTTTACACATTTCAGAATTATTTTTAGAAATGTATCTGCTCATGATACTTAGAGTTCTTGTTTTAGAAGTACAATATTTTTAAAATTAAAACTGCGTGTTTGTAATATATCTAAGGAAGAAGAAAAATGTAGTTTGTGAAATTATTATTACATCTGGATTGCCAGGTATAAACTTTCATAGATGGATCAGGGAAAGGGAAAGCATGAAATGTTATAAATTTGGAGACTAGAAATTCAGTTTTGTTTTTGATGGTCAACTAAGGAGAAATCAACTGAAGAGTTAAATGTGTTGAGTACTTTTATGGTATACATTCTTGCAGTAATAAACACAAATAATGAAAACATAAAGATGCCGCTAAAGAAAGAGCTGAAAAAGACCTGACATTTTATTTTTTAAAATTTATATCTTTATTTATTTTTATTGTATGGATGTTTTCTGTTCACCACGCATGTGCGTGATCCCTGTGGAGGTCAGAAGAGGGCATCAGATCACCCGGAGTAGGAGTTAGAGGTGGCTGTGAGGAACTGTATGGATGCTGGGAATTCGAACCCAGGTCATCTGCAAGAGCAGCTAGTACTCTTAATCCCTGAGCCATCTCTTTAGTCCTGGGCCTGATGTTTTAAATGTAAGAAGAGTTGTACAGTGATGTGGGTGCAGTAGGTAAAGGTAGAGGGCCCATTAGAACCCTGGTCCTGTCATTTAGTATCTTGGGAAAACCTAATGCAGGAAAACATGCGGCAATATCAAGAACATTACTGTGACTTTAAGACAGTAGAAAGTACGCAACGTTTTCATGTATCTCATGAATACACATAGGAAATGGAGAAACCTTTTATGAAATATAAAGTATGCTACTACACAAGAAAACAACCCTGTTCTCATTCCAGACCTAAGTACTGAAGACATTTTCTTTTACCTGAGGACAAATAAATGGTGGTAGCATCAAGATTATACTAGATTTCAGTTACAAGAGGCACATGATTATAGCAAACCTCAGTAACTCATTTATGAATATATCCTATAGGAAGATACCAACTTGGCACTTGAAGCCTTTCTGATGGATTTTTAAATATTCTGACCTTCAGTCATTTTTGTGGTTAGGTGTCCAGCACGTGCTGTTGCAGATGAGGAGTTATGCCATGGTTTTAGGATAGAAAAACAAACAACAACACTTCTAAGTCACTGTGGGTGCTTTGTACTAATAAAATTGTTTAGGAAACCTTTGCTCAAATGACCCAGTTTCTAAATTCCTCTGTTTTTATACAAACTAATACACACAGAAATAGCTTTTCGAGCCAGATGCCTTCTAATTGTATTTATTTATTATTGTTTGTGGCATGTGTGTGTGCATGTGTGTGTGTGTTTGTGTGTGTGTGTGTGTGTGTGTGTGTGTGTGTGTGTGTGTGCAGATGTGCATGTGTCCAGTGAGTATGTGGAGGTCGAAGGTCAACTTTGTGGAGTCGTATCCCTCTTTCCGCCATGTGTGGGTTCTTGGGCTCAAACTCAGGTGTCAGCCTTCATAACAGATACCTCTGCCCGCTGAACCATCTCACAGGTCCCAAGCCAAGTACATTAACACCGAAATAATTTCAGTCATCTGAAATACTTCAGTGTTTACTGCTTTAATATATCGATCATATTTAGAAGAATGTGTTTACATATGCACACCTTTAAAATGCCCCTTTGTTTCCGATGTGGACTCTAAGAGTTAGGTGCTATAATTGTAGTTCCTCTTTGCAAATATGCGCACCTGTAAGTATCTTGCCCATGAATATTTTTCCTATAAATTGCCATGTTTGGTTTGCAGAGTTAATATCCCTATAAAGGCTGCCACAGAAAGCCATAGAGATGGGCTTGGTCTAGAGAGGCCTGTATAAGGTTTGGTACTGAAACACTGAGATTTTAAACATATTTTCCTTTTTTCTTGTATAATTACTTAAAAAAAAACAATCAATTCACATATCTTAAAGTGACTAAGGACATTTTATGTGACTAATTTTAACAGAGTACCTCTGAGAGTGCTCCTCTGAACTGGGCTGACAATTCATCTGTGGCTACAGCCAAAATATTTGAACATCCGGCCAAAAGAAAAGTGGAAGGTATGCTCTCCCCTTTGCCAAAATGTCATCTTGGAGGATGTCGTTTACAGCACGAACATTGGTAATCTAATAATCAAATACATTTTCCTCCTAATGGGCAGTAACAACAGAACCGCCAATAAGCTGTGCTTCATCTCAACTTTCTGAAGTACATTGAACTGAGAACACCGCTTAAAGACACCACACTAAATTAGGATAACCATTTCCAGAAGGGAATGAATACAGGGAGCGAAGAATAAAAAGTCAGGAAGAGCAAATGTGCAATTGGACTGCAAGGAAAAGAAAGTGATTCTTTAGAACAGAAGGACAGGGTATCAGAAATGTGAGAAAAGTTGATAAAATGGTTTTCTCGTAACAGAACTGGCTTGGGAAATAGGAAAACTTCTCCGTACTCTGTCTGTATCCCTCCCTGTTGGAAAGACATCAATAATCTATGTACCCGACCATGAGGAGGTAGGCCTGATGCACATGGATGAATATAAGACTATGTGAGCAGTCATACGTATATAGAATACAATGTTACGGGAAATGTTACTGTTTTACTACATAGTATTGCACAGGACAACATTAAAGTTGGGAAGGGACGTGAGGGCCCAGTTACAAGAAGCTCAGCCAAGCCATTGCCAGGCATGGTGGGGAGGAACTGCAGGCTGTGTTAGAATGTACCCGTTAATGTAAAGGGACGTGGAAACTGACTTCATGGAAGCGAGGGTTTCCTGCACTTTACGGAAGCACATGGCAGCTGTTAAAACACACGTGGTTCAGGGCGTCAGGGACTGCAACTGTAGCTAGTTCTTAGTCACCATGGGTCAGCCACACTGCCAACAGCAGCATCGTACCACTTTGTAGCAAAACACAGACAAAAGGCTATTCGGTAATGAACAGCGATGCAATGAAGTCAAGACAGAGAATGAATGTGCTTTCGTTTCTAGTCGTGTTTATAGAAAATGTAGAAGAAACAAACATAAGAAGAGACCGAAATCATAATCCTAAAATGACACTGTTAAATAGGAAGTTCATGGTAAGAATAATCCACAGAAAGAATGAAAAATGGAAAGTATGAGGACCGGAGATGTGGCTGTTCCTTTTTAAAGAAGAGGGAGGCACTTGGGCACTTGCAAGTAATGATGTATGGACTAAAGGGTTGACTGTGTGACTCACTGTGTCACACTACAGCTTCCACAATGAGATTTTTTTTTCTCTTTTTCTTATAAATTTGATTTTGTTTTATCCTGGTGGTAGGAGGTTGCAAGGGTAGAGGGCAGATGGGGAGGGAAAGGGAGATGAGCAGGATCGAGATGCGTGATGGGAAATCCACAAAGAATCAATAAAAAGTTAAAAAACAGAAAAGAAGAGGGAGGACTGGGGATGTAGTTCAGTCAGCAGAGGGCTTGCCTGATATGCAGTATCCCCAGCACCTCCTAAACTGGGCACAGGCCTCTTATTAGAGCACATACATAGAGGCAGGAGGACCAGAAGTTTAAGGTTATTATCTGCTACATAGTGAAGTCAAAGCCAGCTTGGGATACATGAAGCCCCTTCTCAGATACACACACACACACACACACACACACACACACACACACACACACACACACCAAAAAAAAAAAAAAAAAAAGGAGCAAAAGAGCAAGAATTCCAGACATCGGATACTTCAATACATGTGTATTCAAACCAAAGATGAGGTCATTGCTGTGCCTGCGAAGTGTTGGGTTGAAGGAATGCCAAAATGTAGTAAACCGCACTTACTCATTCACCTCTCAATAATAATACATAATTGAATGTAGAAGAATGTTATTCAAAATTTAAAATTATTTTTATTCTTACTTATTTAATTTTTAAAGATTTAGTATACGATTTGTTTATGTGTATGTGTACATAGGTGTGAGTAAAAGTACCAGTGGAGGCCAGAAAAGGGCATTGAATTCTCTGGAACTGGAGTTATGGATGGTTGTAAGATACCATGTGGGTGCTGGGAATTGAACTCAGGTCCCCTGCATGAGCAGCCAGTACTCTCAACCACAGAACTATCTCTAGCCCCTATAATTATTTTAATTCAGAGATAAAATAATTTATTTAATCATGGCATTTTCATAATACATCTTCACTCTGTTCACATTTTTCTCTATTAAAATCTCTTGTCCTGCCCTACCCCTTTTCTTGGTGTTCTTCTCTAAGAATAATACCATCTCTACTTTTATGCCATATATATATGTATGTGTGTGTGTGTGTGTGTGTGTGTGTGTGTGTGTGTATGTAAGTCTAGATGCTACACAGGAGATAAAACATGTGACATTTGCCTTTCTGAATGTGTCTTATTTAATGTACATTAACTGTCCTTCAAAAAGTTAACACACACTATCACACCATTCTAATATGAGAAATGATAAACATTATAGGTTCATTTGTGTCATACCGAAATTGCTATTTTTATTACATTTTGCACAGATTATTCCTGAGTATATTTTACTTATTTTTAAATTTTTGTTCACATCTGTATGTCTGTGTGAATGTCTGCCATGTGTGTAAGGGTGCCAGCAGGGGCCAGAAGACAGCATTTGATCCCCTGAAGCTGAAGACACAGGCAATTGTGACCTACCTGATGTGGGTGCTAGGATTTGCACATGGGTCCTCTGGAAGAGTAGGGAGTGCGTTTACCACTGAGCCATCTCTTAACCCTTATGGGTATATGTTTTGTTTAGCAGATTTCAGTGTTGCTGCTCAGATCTGTAAAAATCCTCCAAATATTCAAAATGTAGAGTAATACTTGGAAAACTAAGATGAGAATTTAGTTCTGCCCTAATTCTTCATGAGCATATGATTGGTGTTGTATCAGCATAGAAATGATCATATTTCCCTTTGCTTTTTAGCATGGGTTGAGAAAGATTTGTCCTTAAAGGTAATAAGCTTTTTATTCTTATCATGAATTATTAAATATATCTTACATGACATATCTAACATTTAAATATTCTGCTTTAAAACCTATTTAGTCTGCTGCTGAAGTGAGAGAAACTGTTCCAAATGAAGTGGTGGAAATAATAGAGCTGCTACCATCCACATCAGGTACATCTTGTAAAGTGAATCACTTTGGATAGAAATAGAGTGTATGAAATGCTTGCAGACTTCGCCATCCTAATTCTGTTTCCCCCTGCAAGATGATGGTATGACATGTTATAAATGCGAATGTTATATTAGCCCCCATGTTTTTAAAAGAGCATTCGTGAGTGCAAGATGAAATCTTTTAAATGTAAGTTCGGTGAGGTACTTCCAATTTTGTATTTCAATGTCCCAAACTTCCAGTGTGGGATCTCTGTCATAAGGAGATTTCTCCACAGTTTAAAAAATGCTACTTGGAAAACTGGGTTCTATGCTGCATGCCTGTAATCTCAGGTACTTGAGGAGGTTTTGAACTAGTATGTGCAAAAAGCAGCATATTGTCACCTAAAAATCAAGAAAAGCAATTTTATTTCTACTAGGGGGATGCAGTCCATTTGCTGTCTGGATCTAAATTGTTTTTTTCATATCTATGAGATTAGTTCAGTTGTTCAGTCACATATCCTATCTGTTACCACAAATCACTAACTACAATGTTACACAATTGACTTTAGGTTTCAAAGCCAAAGATACTTATAAAAGTGTCCTGGTTTCACTTACTTTTATTTTTTCCTCCCTGAAAAGTCCTCTATCTGTCCCACCCCACCTCTTAATAGTCAAACCATTAACTCTAAAAAAAAAAAAAATCCAGCCCTAACATTTTACTTTCATTCTCCAAAACCTCATGCCATTTACTATCAGGATGCAAAAACAGTTACTGAGTCAAATCTAGAAAAACTGACTCCACACGGGTGTTGGAAAAGATTGACAGCTCTAGTGCAGGGGTGGGAGGGAGGGACACGGGAAGAATGATTGACAGTTGTGGTGGAAGTCACCGAAGCACTGAAGCAGGCGAAGGAAAGCTATAGCCAGGGAAGACGCCATGCACTGGTCTGAGCCTTGGAGAAGAAGTTTGTCTGATAGTTGGTGAAAACATTTTCACATGTTGGAAACCGTGTGATCATAGACAAAAACATATGACTTGGCTATTGTTTTGTGATCAAAATGCTTAGCAGATTGTTTAAGATATAACATGATAAGATAAAAATTAATGCACATTATGAATTTATTCATTGCTAGGGTCTTTGTTTCTGGAGGCTCTATTCATGGATGAGTTTATGTGCAAATCTTTATGATGTACAACACCCTCTGATGCTTATGAGTAAATATCTTTTGTGTAGGATATCGGATATGTGACCCCCATGTTGAGAACCACTGCTTTAGACAACTAGAAATATCCAGCTCAATATATACTTAATTGAAATTCTTACTTGGGAAGTAACTATATAATGTTACTTTAAGTCATTAAAACAGTCCTTTTATCATACAGACTATTGCTTTATATGAATTCTATGCAATTTAATTAGATAAATGTATTTGCCAACAGAACCAGAGTTAGAATTGATGTCAGTGGAAGAAGATATGTCCAATGAAAGTGAAAATAATCAGCCACTGGTATGAAAATATTTCATTTTAAATATCACATAATATTGTCTTCTTTTGTTTAGTAGTATGGAATTAGCCCCATGAAGTCATATGTTTAGATTACTTAATAGAATCAATAGATCATAACTAAATATTTAATGTTTAAAACATTTTCCCTTGTTATAAAATTTAGCATAGCAAGTTCCAGGACAGCCAGGCCTATACAGAGAAACCCTTGAAACAAAAACAAAAAAAAACTTTAAAATGTTTTTAAACTCCATACTAATTTATAGTTAAACTTGAAAAAAATTATTTGTTGTTTGAGGATTTTGCACAACATGTTTTGATCATATTGATCCAACCCCTTCCAGACCCATCCCAATTCCCTACCCACCTAACTTTATGTGACCCTTCACCCCCCTTAACCATGGGTTAATTACATTCAGTAGAGAAGGAAGAAGAACTGAAAGCTAGGTTCACGATAGATTGGAGCAGTTGCATAGGCACAAATAGATGGGTATGTGTTATAAAGCATCTTATATTTACATCACTGTAGAAATGACATTTTTCAGTATCTAGTAAACCACTGTCCCATAGCAGCCATGTGTGCACTGAGGTTATCTGGAAACACACAAGAGTTTTAAGCTATGTTCAAGATAGAAAACCGTACATTAATTTTTTTTAAACAAATTTAGATTATGTTGGCCATTTTTTTGAAACTTTTTTTCCTGAAGAAAATGCAGTCACAGTTTTTTCATGCCAGGATAACTTGTAGGGAGCTAGAGAAAAGGACTTGGAGACTCTCTTCCCCAGGCCAAACAAATAAGTTTAATTATGTCTCAGTTGTCACTAACTGTAGAAAAGCAAGAAAAGTTTCGTTATTTTGACTCCTCTATTCTCAAATTCTCTTAATAACTGCGCAGTATAAAACTTACCTCCAGTACTTAGGAATTGATGCATCTTCATTTTAAATAAAAGCCTTTACCATGAGAAGTACACAGCCACCTGTCACTGCCCCCCCAGCCCAGTTTTTCTGCATATTTTCTAGACCCCCAAGAAACCATCTTTATCTGAGCTTTCACAACTATTTACTGTATTGCATAGATATTCCTTAAAAAATACCCATCAAATACAGTGTGCTACCCAGATATTCTTGGATGTGTGGTCATCCATTGAGTTGTGGTAGATTTTCCAGGAGCTACACTTGAAGAAAACAGACCCTTCCTCTCCCAGCATCTAACAACTACTTTATAGCTCCATGGCTAAGGGTGGGGTTTTGTGCCCAATTTCCCTCTTCATGCTGGGATTATTTTAGGATTAGGCTTACACAGCCTTTTAGGGGCTGGAGTTCATTAGTGCAGCTGCCCCATGGTGCCCAGAAGACATTGTTTCCCTGTAGTCAGCCACCACTTCTGTAATGATCCTTGAGCCTTGGAAGGAGGGGTATGGTATGCATACTCTATGGATGAGCATTCTGCAGTGTCTGGAATTCGGTCCATTGTAAATCTCTGTGTTAATCATCATTTACCATAAATAGAAGCATCTTGAATGAGGGTTAAGAGATGCGTTGCTCTATTAGTATGTCAACAAGTCATTAGAAGTCAGTTTAATTACTATGTCCATTTAGCAGCATAGTAATAGTAGACTCTTTCTAGGGCCTGTAGTTTGTCTAACCATGGGTTCTTCACCTGATAATAGTTCCAGGTATGGTTTCATTGTTGTGAGCAGGACTTAAATTCAAGCAGGAAGTGGTTGGTTACTTTTATAATGTTTGTGCCATAATTATATTAGTGGGCATGCATTGGCAGGCCAGCCATTATTGTAGCTTGTAGGGTTCATAGTTGGGTAATTGATAATTTTTTTTCTCCATTAGCATGCATAGCATCTTCCAGAGCAATGAAAACTAGCTAGTATGGATCAAGTTTCTGGTTCAGCATGAGCTTAATTTCTTTATATTCTATCACTCAAGTATATGGTGTCTTCAGTACTAGGGTCTTACTTTCAAGTTTTGGAAGGTAATCAAGAGCATGCCTGTATTGTTCAGCATCTATGTGGCCTTATTGTCCAACAACTACAAAAGAAATAACCAATTTCTGGTATTGGGCTTTTTTATTAGTTTATCTATGAAATGTAGTAGGGATATTGTTGCCTTGTTACAGGCTTATATCTATCTTTTATCTATCTATCTGTGATGTGGGATATTTGTATACTGTGTGAAGATGTACTGCTGTGATTGGTGTAATAAAAAGCTGAACAGCCAATAGCTAGGCAGGAGATACAGGTGGGACTTCCAGGCAGAGAGAGAAAGGAGGAAGAGGAGGAATCTAGATGAGTGAGAGGGACACGAGGAGACATGGAGGAAGTAGGATGGCAGCACGTGACAGAATGTAGATGAATAGAAATGAGTTAAGTTATAAAAGTTAGTTAAAAGTAAACCTAAGCTAAGGACAAGCTTTCATAATTAATATAAGTCTCCATGTCATTATTTGTGAGCTGGTGGCCCAAAGAAAAATCTGACTATCTATATCTATATCTATCTATCTATCTATCTATCTATCTATCTATCTATCTATCTATCATCTATCATCTATCTATCTATCTATCTATCTATCTATCTATCTATCTATCTATCTATCTATATCTCTCATCTATCTACCTATCTATCTTCTATCTATTATCTATCTAATATATATCTCTATCTATCTATCTATCTATCTATCTATCTATCTATCTATCTATCTATCTTTCTATAATCATCATCTACTTATCAATAATCAAATCTATCCATACATCTGGTAGCTTTTACACTATAAAGCTTCCATACGACCTTTTTCAGGATATCAGGTCTTATTTTGAAGTTTGTGTTTATGCAGGATGAGAGATAAAGGTTGAGTTTCATTCTTCTACATGTATTCATTCAGTTTAACCAGCAGCATTTGCTGAGAATGCTGCCTTTTCTCCAATAGTATTGTTGAGCTCTTTGATAAAATCGCGTGATGGTAGGAGTGTGAGCTTGTGTGTTGGTCCTCAGTTATAGTCCATTGGTGAATGAGTCAGTTTTTATTCCAGTATCATGCTGTTTTTATTATTATAGTTTTGAGATAGAGCTTATAATCTGGGACGATGCTACCTCCCACTATTTGTTGTTCAAGATGTTTTGTCTATCCTGAGTCTTTTGTATTTCCATATGAAATTCAAGATTACTTTTTCAGTTTTTCTGAATAATTGTGTTGGAATACACATAGGGCTTATGTTCAATCTGTAGATTGCTTTTGGTAAGATGGTAATTTTTTACAACATTAATCCTACCACTTCTATGAGCATGGAAGGTCTTTTCATCTTTTGATATCTTCTTCAATTTATTTTTCAGTAATTTGAAGTTTTCATTGTACAAATCTTTTACGTCATCAGTTAAATTGATTCCCACATACATACATACATACATACATACATACATACATACACACATATGCTGTTGTGAATGGCATAATTTTCCTGATTTTTTATTTTTGAAGTTATTATTATATAATTCCCCCTTCTTTTTACTTCCTCCAAGCCCTCCCATGTATCCCCTTCTTGCTCTTTTTCAAATTTATATCATTTTCTTTATATCTTTCTCAGTTTGTCATGTATAGGAAGACCGTTGGTTTTTATATATTTTAATTTTATATTCTGTGTCTTTGCAGAATGTATTTAGCAGCTGTAGGAGTTTTCTTATGGAGCCTTTGGGTTCTTTTAGGCACAAAATCACATCATCTGCAAGTAAAGAAATGTTCCTTTTTAAACTTAAATTTCAAATTGTTGTTAGAACTTCTTACATGAATTTATAACATTTATATCATTTCCACCTCTCCTTCTACCCCATCCTGCTCCTCCTGTGCCCCTCATACTTCCTCTCATATTCCTGCCTCTTTTTAAATTTTTTTGTCATATTTATGCATATGTATATACATTTATATGGACATACAAACACACACAGGCTTATGATCCTGTTCTTACTAAGGCTTGCTACACTTTTTGGAATTTCTTCATTATGAAGGAGTTGCATATTATATCTAATATTTTCATGCTATTATTTAAATACAGCATAAACAGAAATTTTCTTACTTACCACCCATTTAAGCATTTTTTTTTTTTTTTTGGTTTTTCGAGACAGGGTTTCTCTGTGTAGCTTTGCGCCTCTCCTGGAACTCACTTGGTAGCCCAGGCTGGCCTCGAACTCACAGAGATCCGCCTGGCTCTGCCTCCCAAGTACTGGGATTAAAGGCGTGCGCCACCACCGCCCGGCTCATTTAAGCATTTTTTAAACCAGTAAACATTTTATATAAAACCATGTATGATTTAAATGTTTACCCATACCGAACAACTTCTTCAGTGTTTTGTTGATACCCAACATGACAAGCTAGGAATTCTTTTTATGGAAAAAATCTTCTTCTGCCTCTAAGACAATTTCTATCATTGGAGAAGTATTCTAAATGTTAAATGTTGTACTACAGCAAGTGTTTGTATTTTTCAATAAAATTTGTCTAAATATGTTTTTTTGAGAATTCTCCTTTTTGTGGGTATGCAAAGTAGAGTTAGATATTTAGAAGTTAATCCTTACTAAAATATACAGACTAGTCATTATTGTGTACATACATTTTTCTCTTCTGGCCTTCCCTGATCTGTTTACATAGTCAGCAAACCATATGACAGAAAAGGATTAAATTGATATAAAGAACATATACAACATCCTCGTCAAGTGTTTTACTGCCTGTACAACTTACTCTTATTTTCTAGTTTAATTGCTTTTGAAGTTGGAAAATCAGATATCTTCTTAGAAGGCTGTTAGGAGATGTTCATGTAACTTATTAACACTTATTTTGACAGAGTATCTTGGAGGATCTTCCACAGATGAATGCTGGCCGTTTATCTGGTGCAAGATATCAAATGGGAAAAATTAATATGAATGGACAAATGAAAGGTAGGAATAGAATTTTATTTTAAAAACTACTCTAGGTTTTTTATTATTTATTTGACTTATTTATTCAAAACAGGTGGCTGCCACACAATACTAAAAATATTATAGGTATCCAGGAAGAAATAAGAAACTCAAATAACAAGTTGAATAACTTCAAATTTTAGCAATAAGCTAAATTGGTAGCATCACTGAAAGACCTGGACTATGAATTATGTGACAGGGTGTTCTAGCACCTGAGGAATTCTGATATTAAGGAAAGGATAGGAGACTGCAGAACAAGAAAAGCAGTGATTACATGGAGTGAATGATGTGAAAGAAGGCATTATACACAGGAGAGAGTGGGAGTTATGAGACTACTTTAGCTAAATTATGGAATGGTATTATAAATGTTGTGAAAGCATAAACTGAACTTTCAGTATCTAAATGTGTCTAAGAAGTGGAACGAAATGTCCCTATACTTGTTTTTTTTTTTTTTTTATCATTGAAGGCATTAAGTACTCCATCAAGAAAAGTTGTGCTTTATGTATCATAGATAAATAAAATTATGTATGGTCAAACATACATATAAAAGTTTAATGTCATGTAATGTACTGCACCTTCGTGGGGCTAATTATATATATGTATATATACATATTATATATATGTATATATGACAAAATAATATAATTGGAAAAAAAGCACAAGATTACTCATTTTCCAATTAGTTCAGAGAGCTTTTTTGGAGAAGTTACCACTCATGTGTTCTTCCTAATTTATGGCACGAATTGAAGAAGGCAACAATCTTTTCCTTAATGATTCAATCTGTTGACAGTGTTTTATTGAAATATATGATGCCTCACTCAACCAACATCTCTGACAGTTAAACATCCTCAGAGTCATGTTTTGCTCCTTTGGTTAGAGGTCATTTTTCCCTGTATCAATCAACTCACTCACCACATGTGCCTATTCTGCTTCTGGTACAGTCATTAGATTCACAATCTCCTTTGAAAATATTTGTTGAAAGCTCTTTTCTTATTTTTATTCATGATATTTCTTTAACATAGCTGCCTCAATCGGAAAATAAGAGAACAATCCAAAAGTTTCCCAACCCCCAAAACTACAGTAATCATTACTAAAGGAAAATGTGAGAACTCAATTTGATAACAACTCTGTGTGGTGACTATATGTGGATGACTTCATGATATTTACTTAGATTGACTGATGTCCATTTGCCATTTTAGAGTCTGACGAGGAACATGCTCAATTGATGGTAATCACTACTGTACTTTATCTTGGCTGATGAGCCTCACCACTGGGTGAAGTATACAATATTTATTAAGTTTCCTGTTTCAAATACCCACCCAGACTCCTGTTGAAATGAATGACACTGTTTTCAGAGAAGCATGGACAACGAAGACTGCATCAGCCTTCAAACCAGGTGAAGTATGCAATAACATTACCCTAGAAGGAAACATTTTTAAGATTTTCCAAGTGCTTACAGGTTTCTCATTCCCACTTTGAAAACATATCCAGATGGGTTTGTGCCTAGTCTTACTGTAACTTGTTAGGCCATATTTGGTTGATATCCCAGGGAGGCCTCCTCTTTTCTGAAGGGAAATGGAAGAGCAGTAGATCTGGGGGAGAGGGGAGGTAGGTGGAGGCCTGGGAGGAGTGGAGGGAGGGGAAACTGCAGTCAGAATGTATTGTATGAGAGAAGAACAACAAAAAAACCTGATAAATTTAACCATTGTGTTGAGCTAAATCCTTCAGAGGTCATTGGTGGTGTAGATAATTGAAAATAAAGGCATTTTCAGGGCTAGAAAATTGTGTTGGAAGTATGTGCTTTAAACCAGATGTTTCTTCTTTCATGTGTTGTTCCATAAGCTTTGCCTGATTTAATACCATATAACAATTAGGGATTTCTAGAGAGTAGTTGTGAAAACCTAAGGTTTTTCTCCAAGTCTAAAATACTAGTTGGATGGCTGAGTGAATTGTCATTTACCTGCTGATTCACTTACCCAGCCATCTGAAAAATAAGAGCCTCCCTTTAATACACAATTTCAAGCAACGCAATATTAAATTATACCTATAAATAAAATGTTCATTTTTATTATAATTGGGCAGTCTACTGATTAGGTACATCTATATGTGTTTTAAGTTGCATATTTGTTATTTCCATGCCATTAATCTATCATGGAATCAGGTCTATCACAATAAATCATACATTGTGATATGACATCACTTGTGCCTTCCTTTTGCTCCTAACCTCAAGACTGTATTTTATAGACTTCAGTTGCTCTGTAGTAGTACCAACCTCTACATGCAACATCACACACCTGTATACAATTGCTTCATAGATGCTATTCACGTAATTTACCCAGAAGCCAATACCCTACTATGATGTTACACTTGATGGGTTTAGTAGATTAAAGAATCAGTTCATTCAAAACAAAACATCAGCCTGGTCCCCTTATCCTCCTAGTAAGATGTGCACCAGAAAAATGGCAAACACAAGCAACTTAAACATAACTCACTTTATAGTTTTCTCAAATGACAAGTCTATTTCTCCAAGGATACAAACGTACTTAAACATTAATTCATTTAATACAATTTGGTTGCAGAAGACACTGATAAATTTATAACCTAAATATTCCTATATTTATCCTATCAGTTATGGTCTGTATAGTGTTTATTTTGCTCCAGTAACTTTTTATAGAACATCTACCTCCACTTATGCACACATTGTGCACAATAATTGTCCAACCAACTTGATGATTCAACTGCATTGAAAACGTTAGCATTTCATTTTGAAATGAAAATGTCTAACCTTCTTAAAATTCCAGAGAAGGCTTTCATGACTTGTGTCCAACACTGTATCATTAGCACATCCTCCAGTCTTCCATTTCCTGTGAATTTACTAGACTGCTGGTGGTATCTTTTCTAACAATCTGCTTTTAGATAGATCCCTACTAAACATAGTACTCCCTCTTGTTACTTCCTTTCATGTCCTTGCACTTTATTTACTGATGTCTGACTAACCTCATATTTTAAGTATCAAGCAGGCATTATGTTTAGAAAAAGCCATCCACATACCCATTATTTACAGTCTTTCCTATACAGTGCCAGCATCTAATAAGAATACAATAAACAGTTATTTTACTAAATGAAATAGAGCCTGCTTACACTGCAATGACTTAAAGGATTGTTTCCTCAAGGGTAGATAAAAGGAATAAACGTGTAAATAAATAATTTGCAGGTCTAATGGTAAAGATAATGTTGAAAAAGTCAATAAAATACTCAGACAGACCCAAGGAAAGAATTATCTATTTATGTAGGAAGAGTCAGAACTCAATACTTTATATGATGAACTAAGTATTAAAAGATGAAACAAAACAGTTACAATAGTGGACAGAAATAAGTTGAACATAAGGTAGCAAAGAGGAAGGTGTGAAGGGTGATGGAAATTTTGTTTAGAAAATAATTAGTGGCTTATTTAAAAGTTAATAGTAAGAAACAAAGAAGAGTGTACACACATGCATTTCTGTGATTTTTTTAAAGTTTCACTTCTGAGGGTTTGCTTAGTTATGTTGAATGGATGAATGTGTGGATGACTCTCAAAAATGCTTTTTACATCTAGAATCTGTCAAACTGATCCAAATCCTGGTGATGACTGGAAGCAACACTTTAGGAACTGAATATTTGGCTAACTGTTAAGCTGGATACAAATTAATCGGGAAAATCCAAAAAGCAATTCTTATGAACCAAATTTTAAGATACCTCCATCTATTTCTATAAAGACTATTGTTTTATGTATAATGTATTAATAGTTTGTTTAACTAAATATATTTATTAGTAGAGCCTGACTTAGAAGCGACACCAGAGGAAGATCACAATAGATTTGATGACAGGAGAAATATCCAGTCATTGGTATGTAAATATCAATTAGAGTTTCTGATATAAAAATCTTTGTTGTTCAAGGGTGTTGCATGAAGCCAGGTAGTGGTGGTACATGCCTTTAATCCTATTACTTGAGAGGTAGAGGCAGGTGGATCTCAGTAAGTTCTATAGAGTAAAGCCTGGTCTACAGAGTGAGTTCAAGGTCAGCCAGTCCCATTACACAGAGAAACCCTGTCATGGGAAAAAAAAGAATGTTGCATGGACCAAAGGAAATTGCAGTTTAGACAACCAAGAATTGATGGCTTACCATTTAATACTTAGTCTTAAAGTCTTAAAGAATATTTTATCATCTTATGGAACATATGGCTAATATCTAATCCTTACATAAACATTTTCCCTGTGTTTATTAACCTTAGGAGCAAGATATTTTAACAAATACTGTCTGTATATATTTTTTATCTGAGAAAACCCATGACCATTTTTTAGTCTTAAGTTTGTGCATGTGTACGTACTAACAAGGTAGTAGTGATGAGTCCAGCATGAAGGAAATCAAATCAGTAAATATCAAAAATGTGATCTGTTCTCTCTAGTGGACTTTAGAACGTATTTGAACAACTTAATGCAGAATTTCTATAGATGAGATAGTATTAAACATATTCTGAATTTTTTGAAGAATAAGCTGTAACAGAAATATGAATAGTGCTTGAGGCATTACTGAAAACTTTTTAAGTATTGAGACCTGTGCTGCCTAGTTTTATGTCAACTTGACAGGAGCCAGAGTTATCTGAAAGTAGGAAACCTCAATTGAGAAAATACTTCCATAAGATCTGACTGCAAGGCATTTTCTTAATTAGTGATTGATGGAGAAGGGTCCAGGCCACTGTGGGTGGAGCCATCCCTGGGCTGGTGGTCCTGGGTTCTATAAGAAAGCAGGCTGAGCAAGCCATGATGAGCAGGCTAGTAAGCAGCTCTCCTCCATGGCCTCTGCACCAGCTCCTGCCTCCAGGTTCCTGCACTGTTCTGAATTCCTGTCTTGACTTCCTTTGATGATAAACAGTGGTGAAAGCCAAATAAACCCTTTCCTCCCCAAGTTGCTTTGGTCCTGGTGTTTCCTCACAGCAATAGAAACCCTAACTAAGATAATAACAAATAGTTTTTGTTATTGAGGGTCAATGATGTACTAGCTAGATATTTAAACACCAAATGTCGCATTTTCTAGTGAGAAGAGCTAAACAATACTCAGCAAATACTTTTAAATCACTATATGTGGATTATATGAAAAAAATAACAGTTGACACAGAATTGAAGGAGTTTGTTGTTAGGATGGGGCTGTGGGTGGTGGTGCAGTTTTAAATTTAGAGAAGATTTTTTTGGAGTGAGAAGTAACTTCTAATGAAAGGATGGAGACATACCAACCAAGTGAAATCCACAAGATGAGCACCTGGGCAGGAGGAGCGTGCATCACACCTTCTCTTTAGCTGGCTCTTACCCTGTATGACCAGGAAGCAGGGCATGAGATAATCTTCACATTAATCACTTTACTCTTGAAATATGTATCTGCATATAATAGAAATATGCAACTAAGGGACTTGTGCAGTACAGTCACTTCAGAACTCAACGTCATTGTGCCGGGAGTTCTCCTTCATTAAAAAAGGTTGTATACTGATACGTAGTATTGGTGTAACATTATTCAGCCGTACCACAAAAAGTTTTTTTGTTAACTTGTTATTTAAATACTTTTAAATTAGCATGCAAAGTAAGAGGTTTCATTACGGTGTTTTCATACATATTTAGGCTGATCTTCTTCCTCTCACCCACTCTCACCTCAGATCACGCCCTCCCATTCTCAGTGGTCCCCCCTTTTTCATTTCTTATTATTCTACTACCTTTCCCACTTCCTTTCCTTAAAGTCTTTCCCCCCTAATCTCATGGTCCTCTTCCTAGTTCATAAACTTTGCCTCGACCCTCACAGAATACTCAGGTCTAAAAATTAGAGGCTAGGATTTACTTATGAAAGCATATCTGCCATTTGTCTTTTTGAGTATGAGTCCCCTCACTAAATATAATAACTTCCAAATAAATCTCTTTTCTCGCCAACCTCTTGGCTTTCTTTTCTCTGTGGTTGAATTCAATTCCATTTTGTATCTGTACCTCATCTTCATTGATTGGTTTCATTCCACTCTCACCTCTGTGAGGGCCGAATTCCCACCTTCAGTTTAGGTTTCTAAGAATGTGAACTGTCTTGCTGCCTGAATTTTGTGGTGATGGATGATTGGAGTTTTGGGATATACTTCCTTTGGTGAGACCCACGTCAGCATGAGCATATTGGTGTAGTTGGTGTGCATTTGGGTTTCTTTGTAGAGATAGTCTTCGCTAGTTTTATTTCTGTTTTCTAGACTTGGCTCATTCCTCTACTAGTAGCCTTTTGATTACTTCCTCCCTTCCTGTCTACCAGTTGTGGCTTCCAATGTGTTGTCTTGCCTCTGCTTCCCAATTTGTCATTGATTAAACCATTTTTCTACAGTCAGTAAGTGATTTTAACAACAACAGCAGCAGCCGCAGCAGCAGCAACGACAAAATACAGACTTTTATCCCTAATTTAAGTGAAGAAACTTCAAATTCTGTCCAGTTCTGATTGTGCCAACAGTAGTTTGCGACATATTTTGCATCTGATTCTAAAACACCTGCTGCCATTTTAATTACCTTGGATATTCAATGTTGTTTTACATCAAGTGCATTTATGAGAAGTTGCTTAAGTACCTATTTTTTTGTTGTTGAAAAAAGTTCTCTAAGTTTTGTAGGGAATGCAAAGTAGATTTTGATATGCAAAAGTAAATTCCTGAGTAAAATATATGAATCATCTGCTACTGTCTACTTGTATGTTCTTTTGGTCTTCCCTGTAGCTTACATAGTCAATGATCACATGAAGATAAAAGTTAGGATGGATCTGAAGAGCATGTATGAGGTTTTTATTTCCAAATATTTTAGTTTTTAGTACATGCTTCTTTTATATTCAACCCTATGTAATTTTAAAATATGAAATTTAGCACCTTCATGAAATTGATTGGGAAGACTTTGCACAATTTATGATCACTACTTACTGTAACAGAGAATCTCCGGGGATCTTCCAAACGTGGCTGGCAATATATCCGTGGCAGCAGCTTCAAGAAGAGAAAAGACAAACAGACAAGCAACAGGTAGGAAGTACATTTTGTGGAAAAGTCATTTGGTTTGATGCTAATTTATGATAGGAGGCCGAAGTAGGCTACTAACCAAAGAAAGTCATCCATAAATGTGGAATAAGGAAAATTGATAATCCATTATCAAGTTTCACTGACAGTTTAAGAGTATCACTAAGGAAGATGAATTGTGAGTTGTATTTCTAGGTATCCTAATACCAATGACATGCTAATAAGTTATAAGGAGGTGAGAAAAATGGGAATGAAAAATGAGAAAAATAGTGATAATAAGGAGTAAGTAAAGTATGTCAAGTATATGAAGTAAAGGGTTAGTGTCCTAGTTTTTCTCTGATTACTGTGATAAAGTACTCTGAACAAAACAAAATAAGGGAGGTGGAGTTTATTTTAACTCAAAGTGCCAGGTCTAGTTCATCCTAGAAGGGAAGTCAAGCTATCAGGAGCTAGCTGCTCACATTAGGACCACAGTCAGAAATGTAAAAGGAATACATACATTCTAGTGCTCAATTCCCTTCTTTACGTAGACAGCTCAGTTTCCCCTGCATAGAGAATGGTGTTGCTCACAGTGGTGGTGCTTTACACCTTAATTAATATAATAAAGACAATCACCTATAGGCAAGTAGGCCAATATAATGTAGATAATTTCTACATTGAGAGTACCCTCCCAAGTATTTAAGGTTGTGCTAAGTTAATAATAAAATTGAGAAAATTAAAAAAATTATGTGGCAAAGAAAAGTAATGTATTTGACTTGTGAGGAAAATGTGACTTGAGTGCCTAGATCCCAAGATTGTCTGAAACTAGAACAAAGTGTCCCACTCTTCCTGTGTTCTTCATTGGTGAGAACCCATTAAGGATTTAAATACTTGCTTTTTCAAATCTACATCTTATTACCAAAGAACAGTATAACTGTAACAATCGATCCACTGTAAATGTATATATTTTTGTCCATTTGTGAGTATCACCACTTCAGCAGGTAGTGCTCTATAAGTGAAAATTAAAGAATTGGAAGTAAGAAACTCATGGGATTAGATTAAAAGTCCATTATAAAGTTTGTGACTGCTTATATAATCTCAGATTGGGTTCTGACAGCATAGATTCTTAGAGTAGATTCCAAATAGATGTGTATCAGCATTTGGAATGAAACTGTGTTGGCTACCGCATCTCAGACTTTGGTGAATCATCTACTTTGGCCTTGTTAAGGATAGAATGGTGTTCTTTATTTGTGATGAATTCTCAGTTGGTGTAGATGCTCCAGGAAGTCATGGTGTATGATGAGGAGTGAGGATGGAGACTTTGATTAACTCTGTAGAGATAATTATTGCAGAAAACATAATGGGCCCAAAATAAGGTATACGTTTTGCCCTTACTTTTGAGTTTGTTCCTATCCAGAAAGAAATAAACAAATATATACAGAAACTAAATAATTCTATGATTCTTAGGATACTAAGTCTGTGGGGTTCTCTATGGCTATAAAATACAATTCTTTAGTTATTAGATATTCTTGCTCAATAAAGATGAAAGAAGTGGTCATAATAATCCATAAACTAGTACAAAATTGAAGTAGTAGTTTGTTACAAAGAAAGATTGTCTAGACAAAAGAGAAATTGCCTAGAAGGCATGAAAGTTCATGCTGAGGAGACTTGAAAGAACTCACTGTCGATGCTATCAGTGTATTCTCATTCAAATCATATTACACTGTTGTGTTCCTGCATACACTATTGGAATCAGGAGGCGGTATTAACCACCTGGAAGCAGGAATGGAAGCAGAAACCACGGAGAAACCATGCTGCTCAGTGGCTTGCTCTTCATGATGTGTTCAGCTTGCTTTCTTATACAACCCAGGACAATCTGCCCAGGGGTAGCACTGTCCACAGTGGGCTGGGACCTCCTACACCAATCACCAATTAAGGAAATGCACAACAAATATGCTCATAGGCCATTCTTTTTTTAATTGAGAAATTTTTATTCACTTTACATACCAATTCCTTCTTCCCTCCTCCTGCCCCTCCAGCCTTCCTCCCCAACCTACTCCCTATTCCCTCCTACAAGAAGATAAGACCTCCCATTGGGAGTCAGTAGAGCCTAGTACATTCAGTAGAGGCAGTTCCAAGTCCCTCCCCTTTCCTCAAGGCTATTCTTATGGAGGCAATTCAGCAATTTAGGTTCCCTCTTCCCAGGTGACTCTGGTTTGTGTTGACAAAACAAAAGAAAACAAAACAGAACAAAACAAAAAACCAACAAGAATGCCTCAGAAGTCTTTTAAATTATAAACTGTTCCATTCTACAACAGCTTTAACAGTTGATATGAACTCAGGGTTATGATTTGCTTCTTCCATTAGGAATCCCTTTCCCCCTCATTTATTAGCATATTCATATTGTTATATGTGCTTTTTGTATTTCTGCTATGTTTATTACATAATAATCTTATTTTGAAAATTTGAGCAAGTTTAATTAAAACTGGATTTTAATTTTTCATCAGTATATTTTTTTCATGTTATGATCCCAACTAGACACACAAGCAAAATAAGCAAACACCAAACCTGAAAAGCCCAAATGTAAAGTCATTCTTTATAAAGGTAGCCAGGGGGGGCTGAGTTCCATTCTAATTCTGCATGAATTGAGGTTGATCGACTTATTTACATAATGTTGATTATCTCTTTGGCTCTTTTAGAATCTGCGAAGGAGTATCCACCCTTGATGGTAATAGCCTTTATGTTTTCACTTTGGATAATTTACATCACCCTAAGTGAAATATGATGCAATTATTGTTCAATTGTTCCTTCAAACCCCTTTCAGGCTCTCAATGAAATGAGTGATTCTGTTCTCGATGAGGCAGTAGAGATGAAGGAAGCACAGATAACGCACGTGGGTAAGTACTGACTTCCAGCCAGCTACTCTGGAAAGACAGACTCTAAATATCTGAAATCCCCATGGACTTCTCACTCCTATCCCCACTCCCGAGATTAGATGAGACAGCAGGATTTGTTCTAAACTACACAATGTTATTGTGACATAGATTTTACAGACGACATTAACAAGTTGAAGGGACTGGTTTGGAGAAGCACCTTGAGTTAGTTCTTTCTACTTTCATGTCTCAACCTGATCATGGGTTCCTTCAGTAGCAGAAGATGTGCTATGAGAAGGACAAAGTGAACAAAACCATCTTACACACAATAGGCTGATCATTTCATATCTCACTTCATACCCTTTGTCAAGTAATGAGTAACATCTAACTCTCCATGGAACAATACTTGTAAATTTATGCACTTAATCAAATTTGTTCTTTACTGGGCACTGATAATTTATAACTCAAAATTGTCTGGAAACTTCCACTCCATTTGGGGCTGCTTCAATTTAAATTTGCACTGTTGCCTTCTACTAAATAATTTCCATCCACTTACTCAAGGCTCCCTTATATTGGCATCTCTGCCACATTTATAGTGCTCCATGACTACATCACATGATAACACGGACCAATTTAAAAAATGCCAATGATCAAGCTTTTGTAAAACAGCCTGCAGGAGGCTTTGGTAGGTTTGAGCCAAGGTGTCCCAAAGACGCCATGCAGATTTGGTGCACAGTGGCGTGGTGTGGTGGAAAGTTACTCACACCATGCAGACACAGCATCCATGTGGAAAGTTTTATTATTAAAGGGGGAGGAGAGAGGGAATAGAGAGGAGAAGAGAGAGACAGAGAGAATTAGAAAGAGAGAGAGAGAGAGAGAGAGAGAGAGAGAGAGAGAGAGAGAGAGAGAGAGAGAGAGGAAGAAGGAAAAAGGGGAGGGGTTTTCTCTCAAAGAGGACTTCAGATAAGATGACATGAGGATGCTGGGCATGTCCCCAAGGGCTGGGCCAGAATGCTAACATAAGCCCCTTATAATTACGCATATTTTCATAATTAACTTCCATCCAAATCTCTACATTGAGCCATTTTTTGGTCTACTCAGTTATAGTGATGATGATGTTATTCCTGTCACCATATTGCTACACCGGCACATACTCCATTTGTTACTTCTTTGTTGTCCCAGTATACCATGCTCTTGCTGTTTGATGTCCCAGTGTCTGCATAAATCATTCTTTACCTGTGAGATCAGGCATTATGCAAAAAAAAAATCCACTCAGTTCTTGTAATTTACAGTCCTTAGGATCACGATAATGAATTGTTCAGTATAGTGATTACTGGAATTTATGGAAAAATAATTTACAAGAGCACCAATGTAGTCCAGGAGCAAAATGAATAGACCTATAAAGAAACAATTTCCAATGGAAATGACAAAGATAGAAAGGGAAGATGAGTAAAAGCACCAAGGGGAGTGCCATGGAAAGCAAGTGTGGTCATTGAGGCAAAGAGAACCGTAATGAAGAAAGACAGCCTGTGACACTGAGCGTTTAGAGAAGGAAGCCAGTCTGTAGGAATAGTGGACATAGTGTTTCAGCTCTAAGTTACATTAACTATACCTTAGAGTAACTACACAATGATCTTGTCTATAACCAGTCAGTTTTACCAATGTAAATTTCAAGTTCTGTAATTACACAGAATGAGTAGTCAGAGAGGATAATGGACGATAGATTATGACATGTGATTCAATACAGAAAAGTGTGTGGTGTTACTGTAAATGCTGTAATACTGCAAACACTGTAAATCCATGTATCTTTTTCTATTTTGTTTCAAAAGTGTGTTCATTGGTGTTTAATGGAGTGATTGTTACTGACTCTTTGAGATGTGTGTATGTTTTGTACATGATACACAAATTGACTGCTGTCTAATGCACAGAAGCTTTTGATAGTTAAATAAGTCAGTAGTTATTCTGTTGAGTAAACCTATTTGAAGAGTCTAACTGGAAAATCAAAAGCCCAGTTGGTGTTATTACTAATGTTTAATTTTTTCTGTATATGGAACAATTGTTATCATGCTATTTAAATGTTTTCCTGGTTTATTTTAATCACATATGTGGACTTGTCAGAAGGACCAGCTGTAAAATTGACATCAGAGGAAGAACCAAATAGTCATGATGGCTTTGAAAAGAATCCGCCACTGGTATTTAAGTATTTAAATATTACATATTGATGTTTGAATTACATATTGATGTTTCTCATCATAAAATAATGTAAAATGAGTCCCTCAGAATCAATAGATCATGACTTAATGTTTAATTTCAACACCATTTACTTAGTTTTGGAATAAGAATGTTTTTACAATATAAAACTAACAGATAACCTTGATTCTTGGATGTATCTGAAAAATTTTATTTTTACTATTGTTTTCCGTTTTTATAGCCTACTTACCTATTTAAAGAACAGATCAAATTTGAGACTTAAAACTAATCACTTTAAAGTTTGAATGATTTCAAGGGGACCATCCCACAATTTGATGTATTAGAAGGGGCTATTAGTCAAAGTAACTCAAAAATTGAGGTTTTCTATGACTAGTCAGTACTATCAATGTATAAGTTTCATTTACTCATTTTGGGTCCTAGCATCTCTGGTGTGGGAGATATCACAGGTATACACAATTAGTCCCACTACCTATAAAGACAAAGTACTTTCCATCAGGGCCAGTGGTGCTATGCTCTAAACAATAACCTTCAGACTCATCATATTTCAATAAAAGGAGTCAGAAACTATATTACAATGTTACCCGGTGACTTTACTGAATACCAGAATGTATCAGGACTGAATTTACTGCAAACTGTTATGAGTTCATGTCAGTATCTAGATGTCTAGTTTGGAGAAAAACTATTGAAAAACATATGCTATTTGAATATATTAGTGTTTTAGGTCTCACAGTAGTCATTTTACTTGCATGCCTTTGAATAATGTAAATTACTAAGTATCAGCTAAGAACTAAGTAATTAGGCACTCAACATACAAAATTATGACAAAGTGAAAATAGAATCAGTAAACACTAACTTCTTCATATAATGAACATATTTGATGTCAAGATAGAGAATTTGATATATTCAGATGTGATGGCACACTGTGGTAGGATACCCTGAAGAGGCAGAGGTGGGAAAAGATTGCTGTGCTTTACTTAAATTTATGATTGGAATGATAGTGTGAACAGAAATAAGAGCTCAGAGAAGGTATTTCTGAATATTGAAGGACATGTGAGAGAGAAGAGGAGTTGTCACAGATTATTACTTGAGTATCTATCTATCTATCTATCTATCTATCTATCTATCTATCTATCTATCTATCTATCTATCTATCTATGTATCTATCAATCACCTATCTATCAATCATCTATCTATCTATCATCTATCTATCTATCTATCTATCTATCTATCTATCTATCTATCTATCTATCTATCTATCTATCTGTGTATCTATCAATCATCTATCTATCAATCATCTATCATCTATCTATCTATCTATCTATCTATCTATCTATCTATCTATCTACCTATCTATCTCTATCTATCTATCTATCTATCTATCTATCTATCTATCTATCATCTATCTATATCTATCATCTATCTATCTATCTAATGTATATGAATAGATATGTGAGCTCATAAAATAAGTTGTCTCATGCCCTCTTCAAACACCCTTAGTGTTATTTATCTCTCCATCTTCCCTCTCTCTTTGTAATACACTTATTACTCCATCCCAAGTCAAAACACTGCCCTCTATTTTCCCCATTATAGCTCCTGTCTCCTATTCCCCTCTCCATATCTCCTTATCTATTCTGTCCCCCATGATCCTTTCCTATCATTGGAGTGTGTTCTACCTACCAAAGCCACACCCTTAAAGAAAACTGATTCTTCTTCCCCCTAAAGCCATTAGCTGTCCTTAACTCTTCAGTTAGGGGAGAAGATTCATGTACTCATTCCCAGTTCCTTCTAGAATACCGAATGGTTTGATCTTGTGATAATCTTGTGCAGGCAATTATAGATGCTTTAAGTTTTTAAGTACAGCTATTTTGTCACATCCTGAAGACACTATTTTGCTCTGTTCCTCCCCAACCCATGACCCTTACAATCTTTCTGTCCCCTCTCCTATAATGATCTCTGAATTGTGGGGAAGAGGTGTAATATAGATATTGCATTTGTGACTGAGCTCTCCACAGTCACTTACTCTTTGTTTTTTGACCAGTTTTGAGTCTGTGCTAATTATAATCTACTACATGAACACAAATATCTGTTGAGGTCTAAGATCTGCAGGTAGAGAGATGTAAACTGAGAGGACAATTTAATATTACGTCCCCTTAGTAAAATAATAGTTGCAGGTATAACCTTGGGGCCTGTGAGATCATCCACCAATTATGGATTTTTAGCCAGAGGCACAGTACCAGGCATATGTTTCTTCCTGTGGAGCAGGCTTTAAATCAAACAAGAAAGTGGTTGGTTACCTCCATAACATTCATACCACTACTACAACCATAGGCCTTTTATGATGATCATTACTGCAGTTCACAGGGTTCCCAATTGGGTAAGACTGTTCATAACATTATTCTTCAGCTATTTACATTGCAAATTTCCAGTACCATGAGAGCTAGCCAGCACGGAGGAAGTTTCTTGGTCAATCCCAACTTGATTTATCCACGTTCTATAACCAATGTTTGCAGTGTCTTCAGCAATAGGGTCTTATCATCAAGTTATGATGGTCAACCAAAAGCAATGGGAATAATCTCTACTGTTTTGGGGAGGGCTTCCCAGGGACATATCAGAACAACAAGTTGAGACAAGGTATCCCACACTCAGGCCCTGGGAAACTGGACAATGTATGGCTTCTGGGATAAGCATAGTGCCCTGTGTAGGGTAGCTCCAATTGAACACCCCCCCCAAATACACACACATTTGTGTATTTACATTAGAATATGAGATGTTCTAGTTTTTTTGTTGTTGTTACTTTGATAAAAACCATGACTGAAAGCAACCATGGAGGAACCAGTTTACTATGTCTAACAGATTAGAGTTAATCGTCAAGGGAAGCTGAGGCAGGAGTTAAAGTAGGAACCTAGAGGTAGGAAATGAAGCAGACACCATGGAGGAACTGGCTTGTTCTCCTTGATTTGTTCAGCTTGCTTTCTTATACAAACCAGGGCCACCTGTCCATGTCACTGCCCATAGTGGTCTGGGCCCTCTCATATCAGTCATTATTCAAGAAAATACCCACAGACATGCCCTAAGGCCAATCTGATAGTGATAATTCTTCAGTTGAGGTTCCCTTTTCTCATGTGACTCTAATTTATGTCAAGTTGACAAGCAAAACAAAATAAAAAAGTAGCGCAAAAAGGTCTTTCCATTTTCTGGTATCTTCTTCAGTGTCTTAAAGTTTTCATTGTGCACTTGTACACTTCATTAGTTAGACTAATTGCAAGATTTTTAAAAAGGCTATTATGAATGGGACTGTTTCTCTGATTTCTTTCTTGATATCTTTGCCATTGGAAGGTTACTAATTTTTGCATGTTGGTTTTGTACCCCTGTACTTTTGTGAATGTGTTCATCAGGTTTAGGAGATTTATTTCATAGCTCTCTACATAAAACTTTTTGAAATATATTTTTGATTTAAATAGAATTGCATCATTTTCTATCCTCCTTTTCCCAGCCAGCTACCCTCCCTCAAACCCCTCCCACGACTCCCCATTCTCAAATTGATAACCTCTTTTTATTTACTATTATCTACATACATACATGTGTATGTGTATATGTATATACACAAATTTATATAAGTAAACACGATGAGTCATTTTTTATTATAATACATTTTCAATACATACTTACTTTAAGTCAGATTTTTTTTTTTGGTTTTTCGAGACAAGGTTTTTCTGTGTAGTTTTGGTGCCTATCCTGGATTTCGCTCTGTAGACCAGGCTGGCCTCAAACTCACAGAGATCCGCCTGCCTCTGTCTCCCAAGTGTTGGGATTAAAGGCGTGCACTACCACCATCTGGCAAATCAGATTTTTAAAAAATTTTTAAGTTAAAATTTAAAATTTATACTTATATATAATGTATTTGGATCTGATCCATATCTCATTTCCTTCCCTTCAATTTCTCCATGCCTCTTAAATTAATTGATTAATTTAATTGATTTTTAAAATAGAAAACTGAGATTTTGCTGGAAAGTGATTTAAAAATGTTATAACTGATTGCTGATGCTTATTTAACAGAATATCTTCAAGCAAATTCAAACACAGGATGTTGGTTATTTATCAATGGCTGAAAATCAAAGAGGAGAAAAAATGGTGATGTGTCAGGAAAAAGGTGAGAAATCTTACAATAAAAGTCCTTTGATAGAATATTCGTTTGAAACACAAGGAGTTATGTATACCCTGAGCCAGAAAAAGTTACCTCTTAAATACTAAGTAACAGGATATATTAGGTTGCAGTAATCTGCAGGTCAAGGACAAGTTTTAAGACAGGCTAAATAAAATGTATCACAAAGGGGGAAAGTTTGAGTTCCTTCTCAGGTGTTTAATGACTAAGGGAGGTTAGGATGTAGGTGGACGTGGTGAAGAATGGGGATACATTAAGAATGGTAGAAAAGATAGAGAGGAGATGAAGGGAATGAGGAAAGGGATCATGTGGGGGCATGAAATTCATATAAAAATCATGGGTAGGGGATTGCTCATGTGAAAACACCATAAAGTGAGCTGCTAATGGAGAATTGTGTGTGAGAGACTGAACAATGTGTTCCCATAGTCTTGTTTCCTCACTTTGGGGAAGGTATAAAGATCTGACGTATTAGATCCTTCTTCAGTTCTATATCTTGTGTATAATCAACATCTGCTCTCAGCTATATATATTATTTAATGTCAGTTGAAAACATTCTTAAATCTCAGTATAATACCATATGACCTAAAATAGCACCAGAGAAAGGAAAGACATGAGGTTTTAGTCATAGGTTGATTAAGAGTCTCCATCAAGAGGTCCAAAGAATATTACAAAGTTCACAGTTTAGGATGCTGATTCAAACTGGGAGATGTGGTGGGAAAATCACACCAAATAGACACTAGATTCTGTAGAGTTCAGTTATAGTAAAGGAATTTTGGAAGAGACTCACTGACCAGAGCTGCTCAAATTTTCATGATCAACCTGTTATGGACAATGTTTGAAATAATTTTGGTTCAAATTTTCTGGGATTCCTCATTTCTAAGAAGGTGTCTAGTGGTGCAGTTGGTGTTCTAAGCACACCAGTGTGTGTAGACTTTTCATTAAAGAAATCAAGAAAGATCCTTTGGTGGAAAGTTTAAGACAGTGTCTAAGAAAACCTAAATATTATTATATTTATGAGAATATTTCTGAAGAGAAAAATGAACACAGAAATGCCATGGAGAAAATGTAATTCAATGGGATTTTTTGATCACCAATTCCATATCTATTCTATCTACATGTTTGGAGATTTAATCTGTACAGTTGTATCAACAGTAAATGAAAAGGAAGGTAACTTACTTATAAGATCAATTTACTAAGAGAATGTAAAAAGGAAATATCGTGCTAGAAAGATTTTGCAGTGGAACTGAAGATAGGAAGTATCTTATTTTGCTTTCTGTTGTTGTGGTAAACGCCATGACCATAAGCAACTCAAGGAGGAAAGGATTTGTTTGGCTTATATATCCCTGTTCACTGTCCATTATGGGATGGGTGCCAAGGCCAGTCCCTGGAGGCAGGAACTGTAGTAGAAGTCATGAAAGAATGCTGATTATTGATGTGCTCTTCCTAGCTTACTCAGTTTTCTTTGTTATATACCCCATGAGTGGCTCTACTCACAGTGGGCTGGGATGTTCCATATCAATCATTAGTCAAGAAACTGCTCCACAGACTTGCCTGCAGAAAAATCTCTCTCACCTGCCAGTCCTGCAGCCGCTCAGACCCAACCAAGTAAACATACAGAGACTTATATTGCTTATAAACTGTATGGCTGCAGCAGGCTTCTTGTTATCTAGTTCTTATATCTTAAATTAACCCATATCTATTAGTCTGTAAGTTGCCACGTGGTTCGTGGCTTACTGGTATCTTACATCTTGCTTTTCATGGTGGGGGCTGGCAGCATCTCTTTGACTCAGCCTTCCATTTCTCAGAATTCTTTTCTCTCCTTGTCTACTGGCCAGTCAGTGTTTTATTTATTAACCAATCAGAGCAACACATCTAGCATACAGAACACCCAATAGCACTCTATCTTGTGTCTTGTGTCATGTTGATTTAAAACAAACAAACATATGCAGGAATAAATAAGTAACATATGCAAATTTAGAGTTAATGATAAGGAACTGTAGAGAAACCATCTCAGAAATCTTTGATATATGTTGACTCAAATGAAAATGAGATTATTGCTATTATATGAGTGATTGGAACCAAGAGGGAGTGAGTCATGTGGTGAACTACAACACTCAGTTATCTCTGTAAATGTAAGGTATCAAAGATGTAGATTGTAATAATCTTAGGGATTCAGAAGAGATTTATTTAAATGCAGAACCATCATCTGGTTTTGAAACGATTGCTAACTTCCTTATAGGATTGTTAATTGATGAAATTCTATTTGACTGTTTCTATGCTTCACCAAATAATATAATTGTAAAAAAGGACATACATGGTTATTTATTGAATACATAACATCTCTAATATTAAGCACTGCTCTGATTTGAGATGTAGCAAATCAGTACTTTATAATTCTTTTGTGACTACTTAGTTTGTTTTTTGTTTGACAATCATATCTCACAAAGTGATTTTTAATGAACTATTTTTGTAGTTGTTGGTACACACACATACATATATATATATATACATATATATTAATTTTGAGATATATTCATACTCTTGTATCTTCCCTTTTCTTGTAGTTTGGGTTCACATATATTCTGAAAAGCATTTACCAAAAAGACACATATACTGCAAAAAGGAAATAAAGTCTAAATGTCTAAATAGTAGTCTACATGTGTGTCCATTGAGGAGAATCTTTATGCAGTGTCATTCTGCACATGAATACCCGAACTGATCAAATTTGAAAACTATAATACATAAATGCTTACCTCTTTGAAGTTTTAAAGTTGACTGGCGGTGCAGAAATTAGAATATGATGTGGAGAACATGAATAGCTCTTATAGTATTGTTTGAATGTCTCTTAAATGTTTCATTAGAGATATGTGCTGACCCATTCAGCTGTCAACTTCAATAAAGGAAATGCCTCCTCATGTCATGATTTCTTCCTGAAATCACAGATCCGATTTCTTTCAATCAGTTAACGATCTCACATAGGTATATATGCTTTTCCTACAGGATCATATTCTTTTGCATAATTTTAAGTATAATTTACAACTTTGGTTTAATTTTGTTCATTGGATTTCTGCATGTTCCTTAGCTGTCTAAAATAAAACAAAGTAAAAATTCATTAAAAGAAAATTAAATAGTTATTACCAAGTGATCCGTGATGATTATTTTCATACTAACTCTTTATAAATATAGAGTCAATATTGCCATATTTGTGTTTAATTAATTATGTTTCTTGAACATTTCAGAATTTTCTAAGAAATGCCCTCAATCAAAGGTAGTTACTTTAAATTTTATTCTGAATCATTAATTTCATATTCTATTACCGGTACATGAACCATTAAATATCTTTTTTTTTTTTTAAATTTGTACAGCCTACCATTGTAAGGGAAGAGTGTCTTCCAAAGGAGGCCTGGGATATGACTCCAGTGAAATCATTTTTAGCAGGTAAATTTTGTAATATTAATTTCCATGGGACAAATACCTCAAAATATTTGAAATGCTCACAGTCTGCTCATTACTGTCCATATTCTCCAAATTTCATTGAAGAATTTGAAGTAAATAAAGCAGTTATTAGTGTTAATCTGAATGTTTCAAGAAAGTTATTTGCTACTTCAAGGTAATTTGTTTAAAGTTGATAACAAATCATGTATATCTTCTTTTACGTGTTTTTATTGTGGTGATATATTTTTCTAAAAGTATCTCATGCTTTCAAGGGGACTGAATTTTTTTTAAATTTTATTTTATTTTACAATACAATTCAGTTCTACATATCAGCCACGGATTCCCTTGTTCTCCCCCCTCCTGCCCCCCCTTACCTTCCCCCCAGTCCACCCCCCATTCCCACCTCCTCCAGGCCAAAGCCTCCTCCGCGGACTGAGATCAACCTGGTAGACTCAGTTCAGGCAGGTCCAGTCCCCTCCTCCCAGGCCGAGCCAAGCGACCCTGCATAAGCCCCAGGTTTCAAAGAGACAACTCATGCAATGAGCACAGGACCCGGTCCCACTGCCTGGATGCCTCCCAAACAGATCAAGCCAATCAACTGTCCCACCCATTCAGAGGGCCTGATCCAGTTGGGGGCCCCTCAGCCATTGGTTCATAGTTCATGTGTTTCCATTTGTTTGGCTATTTGAAGGGGACTGAATTTTTGCCAGACCCTACAGTCAAATTAATAATATGCCTTGAGGCCAGGTGGTGGTGGCACATACCTTTAATCCCAGCACTCAGGAGGCAGAGTCAGGCAGATCTCTGAGTTCGAGGCCAGCCTGGTCTACAGAGTGAGATCCAGGACAGGCACCAAAACTACACAGAGAAATCCTGTCTCAAAAAAAAAAACCAAAAAAAGAAAAAAATATGCCTTGATATCATCTAAGACTATATATTCAACCTACTATCCTATCATGTACTAAGCCTGATAAACATGCCAAGAAATGCTGGAAGTAACACATAGATGTAGGTCAATGACATCTGCATATGGTTTCAAGTGCTTTTTGGGGTCAGTTGAAGCCAGCTTGAGCATATGAAACCTCAAAGCCTGCCCCCACAGTGACACACTTCCTCCAACAAGGCCACACCTCCTAATAGTGCCACTCCCTACATGCTCTTTGAATGGGGGCCATTCCCATTCAAACCACCACAGGCAGGCAACAGGAACACATTAGTAACACACTGCAGATAATTTAGTAATCACAAATTACAGAGGGAAGACAGGGAGAGAAGCAGAAATTTCAAATTTGGGTTCACTCTTGGTTAAACTACTCCAAGAAGAAATTTCTGTTTTCAAGCCTTAAAGTGACATGGGCACATTTTTCATGCCCTACTCTGAGGTTTCTCTAGTCCATAACCAATACAATTACATCGATGTTTCTATTATAAAGTCTTCTTAGATCCTAGCAAAACACCATTCAGGCCTAAAAGAGAGCTGAAAACAAAGGCCTGTTGTTTCAATCATAAGAGGGGGTCAGGAAGGTAGCCAAAAAGTAAACAGCTCTGAACTGTCATGGTTCCTATTCTGCTTCAAATTTAATACTGGAGGAAAAATATACCAATTATATGTTAAATTCAAAAAAATTACAGTAAATAATTTGGACAGAGACTTCTTTAGCAGACTAGTTCTTTTTAATTTTTCTGTGGCACGTCAATTTAGTTTTAATTTTGACAGTCTATTTCATAGTGTTTTAAATTAATTAATTTTTTATATACTTACATATTACATATTGAACACTTTCCACTCTTAAACTCATACCCTGGATATTCTTATAGTTTAGATTTACACACATCCCCAGAAATATTAACTAATAATTTAAAGATTTGTGTAGTATAAGAGAACCTAATGAAGTTCCAGTAATAGCCAAAATGTGAGTGCATAGAGTAGTAGTTCTTAACATTCCTAATGCTGCCACCCTTTAATACAATTCCTTGTGTTGTGGTGACCCCCCAACCCTAAAATTATGTTTGTTGCTACTTCATAACTTAATTTTGCTATTGTTTTGAATCACAGTGTAAATATCTGATATGTAAGATATCTGATATATGACTCCTGTGAAATGGTCATTTAACCCAAGGGTTGAGAATCACTGCCCTAGACTCATGTCTGTTCATATCACCTTCATACATCCTTGCCTAGCTCTGGACATTCGGTTCTGGCTTTGTTTGTTGAGTTCCCTAAAATGCTGTCCTCTAGGACTACACTTCAAGACCTAGATCCAGATACCAACCCAGTATGAGGCAGGCTAGAATCTCACATCAAATACACAGCAACAAAAGAAGCCAATATGCCAAGATCACAGTAAAAACACAAGCAATATGAAAGATCTTTCCACCTCTTCTGAAGTGTTTCCTTAGGTGAGAGTGATTTTTTTTGGGTAGATGTATCCATTCAGACTGAGACCAACAACTTTGCATTCTGATTGGTTATGGTTTTTCTGTAGTGGTCTCCATCTGTTGCAAAGAGAAGTTTTGTTGATGAGGGGTGAAGACTGCACTTATCCTTTGTGAGCGGTTGTCAATTAAGATAACTTCTTGGTTAGGGATGGGGAGCCTGTGTTCCCTTTCCTGTCTCAGTGCTGGAACACCATTTGGCTGAGACCTGGGCAGGCCTTGTGCAGGTCTTGTGCATGAGTTTATCTGTTAGTCCTGTTGTGTCTGGAAGACAGTGTCTCCTTGTTGCTATCCCATCCACTTTGAATCTTATAGTCTTTCTGTCTCATCTCCCACACAGCTCCCTGAACCTTGAGGGGAGGAGTCTGGTGAGGATAATCCATTTAGGACTGAGTGCTCTAAGGTTTCTCACTCTACATATTGTTCAGCTATAGACCTCTGTATTATTGATTATCTACTGCAGGAAGAAGCTCCTCTGATGTTGGCTTAACGAGACACTGATCTGTGCGTGTAGCAAATGTTGTCAGGAATCATTTTATCTCTATGTTTCTTTAGCAGAACAATAGTATTGGGTTTTCCCTTAGGTCCATGGCCTATTGAGTCTCAGGTTCTTGGCCACCTGAGCAGTGTTGGGCATGGTTTCCATCTCATGCAGTGGACCTTAAATCCAATCAGATAGTTTTTGGTTATCAACAAATGTTTGTGCCTCTATTGCAACAGTGTTATATTTCTTTGGATTGTGCTCTTATTTTTGGGAAACTTTGAGTTTGTTTTCTGGTATTGTGTTATTTTTATTCCAGTTGATATTTTTGAATTGCTCTTTCTTGGCTTGGCCAAACACCATAAACCATGCAAGAATCCACCAAACTTTAACATGAAAATCCCCATTCTCATTCATGAGGATTATTTTCTATACTAATTCTACATGAATGTATATGGTCAATATCAGGTTTCCATGGAATTCACTGTTCCTCTCTTTGACATTTTTAGACACCCCCAAAGAATATCCTCTATCAAAGGTAATTAATCTTTTTTTCTGTATATTTAACCTCATCTTTTATGAAATGTTCAAGAGTTACTAAGTACTGTATTTCTAAACCCATGCAGCCTACTCTTGAGGAAAATGATTCCGTTCCAAAAAAAGTCACTGATATAAAGCATGGGAAATGGTTCCAAGAAGGTGAGTTAATAATATTAATCTTTATGAAACAAGTAAGTATAAATGTTTGAAATGTAATTTCATTACTTACCCTATAAACAAGTAGTTCTTTTTTAAAAGTAGATTCAGTAATCTACCTTTTATCTTATCATATCCATATTCTCTCTTTTTTCTGAGTATATTCAAAATTCTACCTTTTATCTTATTTCTATATCTTCCATTTTTTGGAGTAGATTCAATAATCTACTCTTTTATCCTATTATTTCTATCCCTTTTTTTCAAAGTAGATTCAATAATCTACCTCTTATCTATATCCTCTTTTTTCTTTTTTCAAACATTAATGGTTTTTAACATTGATTCTGTCCTCATATTTACAATTATCTAAGTTTTAAAAATGAATATGAAGGATATTTTTTCAAATATTAATGTGCAACAATCTTTAAGTTTTATAAAAATCTTTGATAGTCTCTTCCCTAGCCCTTCAATATTAACTCTCCTGATGTGACAGAACAGCTGGTAATAACTAATTTTTCCCCCATTTTTACATTTGTCACTTAGCAGTCTCTTTTACTAATTATTTTTATGGTCTTATTCTTTTTGTCCTCAGTCTTCCTAAGATCACTCTTTAGGGGTCAAATCAAGCTTTACTTCCTGAAGTTCACGATTTAAACTTTTGCCAATGACTTTTAAATTTCAAGGCTAGTTCTTACTAGGAACTTCATAAATAATTATTGAATAAAATGAATTAAAGACTGACTGTACAAAGATAAAGTTAAAATTGTTCTTTCTAGTCCAGGAGAAAATGGTTATATATGAAGAAATAACTTATAATTCATGTTATAAAAATGTGTTGAAAAGTGTTACCAGCATACTACAGACAGCAAATTATATCTTACTACAAAAATATAACCACAATAATAATATTTTCAAATATTATATTAAGTCTTAGGTGAAAAAAGAAGCTTGTCAAAGCACCAGATAAAATAAAAATTCTAATGTAAGGAGTAGGGTGTTCACAAAATTAGGTTTGGAAGGGAATAGTTATTCTTTGAAGAAAATGGCTAATTGAACTCCCAAATTTACTTTTATAAATAGAGAATATATTTCAATATGATTTTGTTTGAACCCACATGTTTTTTAGCTTTGTTTCTATAAATAGGTTCAGGCATATTTGGTAGAATAGTTGGGAATGGGCTTTAGTACATATTCATGCCTGTAACATACCATTCTCTACTGACTATATGTATATGATATATTGAAGCTTTTTATAATTACATGGATTTCTCAAGTCAGTCAATATTCAAATAACCTTAATCTTCATCAAAGTTTTTGATGAAGAAAATGAAATTGAAATTCAGTTTTTCATTATTTTGGATATTCTATAGGTATATAGACTATCATTCAAAAAAGTCTTCTGAGAGTATTTTAATTATCTATATGGATTTCTCAACAGAATCAGCTGTACAAGTGCCATCAGAGGAAGAGCAAAAATGTCATGATGTTCCTGAAAAGAAACATGGAGTGGTAAATAAGTATTTACACTGAAATTTTTGTTTAAGATAATTTTCTTTGGTAAATGATGTACTACAGTGCACACGAAATTTCTCTAGACTGCTCTTGAGAATCAATAGATCATAATTTAAAAAACTTATTTTAAAACTTTTATTCTGCTTTAATACTTTCTTATCCCATAAGAATATATAATACCTTATAAATTACACAGCTTAAGCAAAACCCTGTCCTTAGATTTAATTCCACATTTTCTTCATTTTTTTTGCATTCCAATCCTAGAAATTCCTTACATGTTAAACATCAATCAAAATATTTTTGACTAAACAGGTAAAGTTATGAGCAATGTAGCAGTGTTTGCTCCTGAATTTATTTTGTGCTTACATATTATCATCCCCAGTCACTCAAAAGTTGAGTTTAACTCAAATTTGAAATACCAGTCATCATCTGAAGTTTCAGTTATTCCTTTGTTTCCTAGTAATCTCCAGTAGTCTTGTGGCAGAGAAGAAGTGAGCAGCATCATTGCCTGTTTAATCACGCTCTACAATGGAACTTGTGCTGTTCTGCTACAATGTATTGAATCTTATATGCATTTCAACAATAAAACCATTAGTATACTAAACATGGTACCCAGTGGCTTTCTTGGCATTAGACTGTATCAAGACTCAATATAGTATAAAGAGCATACATGTGTGCTACTATATGGTTTTATAATTTATACTAAACCATTGAAAGACTCAAGCTGCTGTAATGAAGCTATTAGTACTTGAGGCCTCTTTGCTTACCTTTCAATTGTTTGGACTTATTCAGTATTAAGCAAGTGCTAGGCTGTGAGATCCTGGAGGTTGTGGTAGAAGATGGTAGTAGAATAGCAAAACAACAAAATAGGAAAAATAGCATAAATGTTATATATGAAAAGACCATATAGTATTAAGTTGGAAGGGTTTGTGTTTAGGTTGGGTGTGGTAGTGACAGAGAAAATTTTTATTGCAATAATATATTTTGGGATGTGACTGTGGGGGTGCCAACCGAAGGTCAAAGAAGGGGCAGTGAGGAATGACGTCAGAGAACATGAGAAATAAGGTAACAGTGGGTCATAACTGTTACCTATTTGAGACTCGACATTTTGGACTGGCCAGAAAACTTGAAGAAATAGTATCATCGTCATCATGGTCATTTTGCAGCTTATAGAATATAGAAAATAAAGTGTGTAAATAAGAACCTGGTGAATTTCATATACTTAGAAGAAATGTTTTTATGTCTTTATTTTTAATTAATGCTTGTTGTATTTTTTGTATTTTCTTCAACGTGAAAGGCCTGCCTATACTACCTCATATTTACATATTATTCAAATATATCCTAAATTGTTTTTTTCATATTTCTTCACTATTTCATATAGCTGATTTTTTTTTCCGTAGGAAAAGTTCCTCACAAAATATTTAGGCCATTAATCCCAAATGGAGCCTCTATGACAACATTTTGTTTGGAGTAAATGTCATGTACTTTGAAGCCTCTTAGACATCTTCTTTAAATACCTGAGGCACTTCTACCATTGAAAATGTTTTAAACATTTTGCACAGTGCTATTGCAAATTCCCCTATGGGATTAAAAATCATTATTGTAAAAGTCTTCACAGTTTTCCGAGGAGTAAATAATATTTAGGTATTCTGAAACTAATTGTTCATCAAAGTATGCACCTTGGCTACCCTCTGTCCATGGATATATCGTCTTTAGACTTCCCTGGCTTGTTCACACAGAGAACCTAAGAAAATACAACATAGTCTATATTTAGAAGACACATATAAGGGATTTATTTATTTTTCTTAGTTTTCAGTACTTGCCAGTTGTATTGTGAATAACTTGTTTAAAACAGTAAAGGAAAAGAAACAGAAAATCTCTAGATAACCTATTACCAATGCTAATTTTAACAGAGTATGTTCAAGCGACCTCAACCAAAGGACATTGCATATTTATCCAAGGCTAATGATGAAAGTAGAGAAAATACTGCCGAAGGCCAAGAGGAAGGTAATAACTCCGTTTTATAAAAATTTCATTTGAATTTGACATGGTGGTGCAAGCCCATAATCCCAGCACTCAGAGAGAAGAGGGGAGAGGACTATTGTAAGTTTGGGAGGAGCCTGGTTTTACACAACTCTTCTTTTTAAGACCCATGTCTGTCTGTCTGTCTGTCTGTCTGTCTGTCTGTCTGCCTGTCTATCTCTGTGTCTTTGTGTCTCTCTCTCTTCTTTCTTTTCTGACCTGGGCTGCAACCTTAAGCTTCCTCATGCTCTTTACCTTTCCAAAAGTGCATGTTTCTTCAGTTCTTTGTACCTCACCTGTTCCTGTCTTTCGTTAGGGACCTGTGTAAGAAGAACAGGCCATGGGCCTGTGTTGTACTGCCCTGAAGTTTCCGCTGCCTAAGAAATTAATCATTACTTTTGGTTTAGCCTCATACAAATTTTCAGGATGCTGGCAGAATAGCCAAGATAGCACATGAGTGGCCGCTATCCCATGTTCTGATAGAGTCTTTATCCTCTTCTAAAACCCCATGAGCCATGCCTCTACTGCTCATGTTCTTCTCAGTGCTACTGTCTTCTGAACTTTCACTAGAATGGCGTATTAAGCTCCTTTTGCAACATTCATTGGCTTTTCCTGCCCAAAGTTCCCAAACTATCCACATTATTCCCACAAAACAAAAGTCAAACCTAGAAGCCACATAGGTCTACCACAGCAACGAGCTCACTCTTGGTACCAATTCCTGTACCAGTTTCGTGTCTGTTCCTATGATTAAAATACCCAGACAAAAAAACTTAGGGGAGAAAGGGTTTGTTTTGGCTCACAGTTCCAGAGGGATTGAGGAAATCACAGTGAGAACGAAATGGCCAGAGGTAAAGAAGGCACAGAAGCAGGAGCAGGGACCCGACTGACCACATTGCAGCATATGCAAACAGGAAATAGAGAGAACATCAAGCAAAACCTGGCAATCAAACCTCAAAACCTTCCTCCAGCAAGGCTCCACTTGCTAAATGTTCTATAATTTTCCAAAACAGTGTCACTGGATGGAGAAATATGTGTTTAAACACACAAGGCTCTGAAGAATATTTCATAATCAAAACACAATTGCATAGACTTCTCTTTTAAACCATTATTTATTTATTTATTTATTTATTTATTTATTTATTTATTTATTTATTTATTCACTTATTTATTCATTCATTCATTCATTCATTTATTTATTTCATATATTACATCCTGACCACAGTTTCCCCTCCATCCTGTCCTGCCAGTCCCTTCTCCCCCAGATCCATTCTTCCTCTGCTTCACTTCAGAAAAGACCAGGCCTCCCAGGGATAGCAACTAAGCATGGCATAACAAGTTACAATAGGACCAGGCACAAGCCCTCATATCAAGACTGGATGAGGCAACCCATTAGGAGGAAAAGGGTACCCGAATCTGGCAAAAGAGTCAGAGACAACCCCCATCCCACTGTTAGGAGTCCCACAAGAAGACCAAGCTGCACAACCATAACATACATGCAGAGGGCCTAGGACAGACCCATGCAGGTTCCCTGATTGTTGCTCCAGTCGCTGTGAGCTCCTATGAGCCCCAGTTAGTCAACTCTGTGGGCTGCGTTTTTTGTGGTGCATAGACTTCTCTTAAAGGAAATGTATAAAAGGTCCATTCTGTAACGATTTACAATATAACTGAAGGAAAGGAAAGCCTAGATGCTACTCTTACTTCTGAGCAGAGCACTAGCCAGAGAGAAGGGAGCCCAGCGAGGGCAGACAACACATAGAATTCTGTGAGGTTTCTGGGATAAGGAGTTCATTGTGTCTGTATATTTTGAGAAGGGTTATTTCATGATTCTGCAAATGCAATCACTACATGGAGAGGAAAGGAACTTTTATCCTTCAAAAGTTTAAAGGCTACTAATCTGGAATATACTTCGACAAAAAGTATGCATGCTGGCATGACATAGAAGGAAACTTAGAGTTAATGAGAAAGAATTGTCTTTGGACAATTCTATTTTAGTACTTGTGAATTATTTGTAGCTGAGGTTCACATGCCTCCTGAGAAGTGAACTGAAATAGTTAGATGTGTAAACTAGAGAGGAAAAACACAGAAATGCAATCCACAAACAAAACAAAAACAAAATAAAAAACAAATGCATTCATGTTTATACAGATATGGAATGTTTTCCTGTACCATCACCTATCATAAATGTCCAACCTTATAAATTCAGAAAACTTTCTTTAATAAGAAAATACTGGTTCATGCCATAGTAATTGGTTTCAAGGGTGATGTATATCAATGTTCCTGATGAGACCCTGACAGAACAATCAAAGTAAAATCTTATCAAGATCAAAACTTAAAGTAACCATTTCAAAAGATAGATATAAAAAGCACTTTTTCATAGTAATCTTAATGAAAGTATAGTCCATTTTATCATATTTATGCATAATTGATTATATGACTCTTTGGCATTATAGATTCCCCAGAACAATATCTTCAATGGAAGGTAACTCCTTTTATATTTTGTCCTGAATCATTAACTTCTTTTCATGAAATACATGAGTTATTGTCTATTTGTTTCTAAGTCCATGAAGCCTACAACTGAAAGAAGAGATCCTGTTTCCAGTGAAGGATCAGTAGTGAAGTATGTGAAATCCTTCCTCACAGGTGAATATTGCCATAATTTATGAACTGAGTAGCTCAAAACATTTGAAATGCTTTCCTCCTTCTCGTTTCTATGCATTCATTCCTCTAATTTCACAGAAGGATTTGATGTAAATAATGAAAATATTGCTAAACATTGTTTCTTAGCTTGAAAATATTCAGAAGTTACAAACTTGGGCTTAGAGATTTTGAATCTTAAGTCTTAGTAACAGAGCCATTTCTGCATCCCTGTGGTCCCCAGGGATTACTTGCAGTCAGTTATGAAAGACCATCATGTTTTCAAAGTTTGCTAGTTGCTAGAGTGGGGTTACAGTGCTTCACACCTGTGTACTCAGCTGCCTGGGATGTTACAGCAGATACTTCCTATGAAACTATGAGTGTGGAGTGATCCAGAACTTACATAACATATTCCTGCACAGTACATGTACCAATTACAATCACTAGTTGAACTTGGACATACAGTCAATTGATTGTATCTATGAATTGATGTATTGATTAATTCATTGCCTTTAGTCTATCATGGTAGAGGGTCTGTAGAAAGGATTCATATACTATAATATGGTAAGCTATATTTTCCTAACATGTAGAAATACCATTCAAAAGCAAAACTGGAATTAAAGAAATCATACTGAATACTACTTTCTACCTTGTCAGAATAACATGGTAAACATCAGCTAGGCATTTCCTTCAGTCCTTACTCTTACCTTTCAATACCATGTTCTATTGTGGGTTAGTGGAATATCTGCATAGTTCCATGAGATTTATGTGTTTCCATATACCTGAAAACTTCTACCCTCCATCTGTACCACATATTGAGGCTTTTGGTAGTTACTCATATCTTCTTAATTTGTAAATATCTATTTTAAATTTTATTTTTGAGATTATAATATAATTACAATGTTTCTCATTTCCCTTTCCTTCCTCCAAAATCTCCTATATACTCCTCCCCATTCTCCTCCAATTTCATAGCCTCTTTTCTTACTAGTCAGTTTTGCATGGATTAACGTATATATGCATATATGTATAAATATGAATATAACATGTTCAGTCCATATCACAATACTTGTATATGTGTTTTCAGGGCTGACCAGTTAGCACTGGAGAACAAATTGGTGTGTTTTTCCCTTAGGAAGACCATCTCTCCCGCTCCCAGCTTTCCTTAGTTGCCTGTAGTTCTTTGTGTAGGGTTGAGGCCCCATGGTCTTTTCTCTGTGTAGTTTTGAATGTTCATTGGTGTCACCCTTGTTCAGCTCATGTTTAGTTAACCATGTTGGTGAAACTCTGCACTGTAGCTTCTGATGTTACTATGAGACCCAATCTCACAGAAAATCCCCGATCCTCTGGCTCTTACAATCTTTCCATCCCCTCCTGCAATGTTCCCTGAGCCTTGGGTACGGGACTGTTTTGTAGATGTACCCACTGGGATGGGTTATAAAAACTATCATTTTTGTCAAACTTTCTTTAAAGTTTTTAAACTAATTACATTACAGCAGAGCCAACTATAAAAGCATCAGAAGGAGAATGGTGTAGTGGCAGAAACATCCAAAGACAGGTACATGAACATTTAAATTAAAACCTTTAAAGGCCATCGTTTTCACTGGTAAACAGTGTACCAGGAGCCACATGAAAGTGCCATTGTCCTTGCCGTAGAGAACAAATGGATTATTTAATTTTCAGTTTTAACACTCTAATAAGTACTTAAGCAGACTGGTGTAAGTTAAGTTAAAGTATGCTTCTAGATTTTTAAAATGTTTTCCATTATTTTTGATATTTAAAAAGTTATAACAGGTTTGAGACTTATTATTAAGTTGTAGATGTTATGAACAGTATCAGAGTGCTAACCCCAGGATTGATTCATTCTAAAGAGCTATCTTTTCTAGTGATTCAAAATGTTGCCTATGACCACTCAGTACTGCCAAGGTTAAGCTTCAGTTATTTATTTTGGTTACTAGTGTTCTTACTTGTCTCTGCCATGGAGGAGAATAGACTGTATAATTAATCCCAGTACCCATAAAGAGAGTGATTCCTTCCAGAATAGAGACTTTGACTTTGGTGTTCTGTAGGCAAATCAAAAAAAGTTTTCAATAAAGAAATTCATTAAATATAGTACTGCAGTAGACTGACTTTACCTAGCATTACAACATATAGTGATTGCAGATAGTCCTGAAAATTTACACAAATGCATGCCACCACATGGATTTATAATTTATAGGAATTTTATCAGAATATGCTATTGAAATATAGCAAATTGTGCTTTGCTCCCTGCAGGCATTTTATGTTGGATAATTTCTAGTTACTGGATATCAAGCACTAAACTGTTGAACACTGAACATAGTAAATTAGGTTATATCCTATAGTTTAGGAGCAAAATGTCTAAATAATTAGTGAATATTATATGTGAAATTCCCCACTGAGAAAGTTGATATGAATAGATGATGGTGAGTGCTGTATTTGACGTGTGTATCAGAGTGAGAGTTGAAATGCTTGCTCAGAAATGATCTTTGTGAGTGTGAAGATTAAGTTGCCTCCTGAAGAAGACAGATAAAAGAACCATGACAAATTCTAGCAAGAAGACAAGGGAGCTAAGAAAGCAGTGGTCCACATCTATGTGTTACTTAAATTGGTTTTCCCCAAAGCAAGGTGGAATATTACCTTCATGATTGTTTTTAATTCTCATATTGTATGGACAACACAGAGTGTAAAGAAGCAACTGGCACCTTATCCACGCTTAGTGAAAACATGTTTCTCTTCGTTATATTAAGGATTGTTATTGTTCTGTAGCTTTGATTTACTTGTAAAAACCTATAGGTGATAGCTAATGCTTATGTATTTGTATTCAGTCATAACAAAAATTTTGTATCAATCTTTTTTTTTTACAACTAGCTTTCTCATCAGTAAAAAAATGACCCAAATATTTACTGCTTTAATCACAAATGGAGTAACTACTCCAAAGTTTTGTTTGAACCAACTCCATATTTCTTTCTTAGATGTGAAAAATATTGAGGTCATTGGAACTATTCATAAGTAATGGCATTGTATGACTGACTGGTACACAGGTCATAATTGGATGATATATGCATTTAAAACCCTGTGTGATTTGTGAGGAATGAAAATAATTGATATTCTGAAATTAATTCCTTTTTTAATTATGAACATCGGCTTCTCTAATGTCTATGTACGTGCCGCCTCTGAAATTCTATTGCCAATTTTTATCATCAGAGACCCAATAAGATGAACAATGCTTAGAAACTATGTATGAGAACCTATTAAACTTTAGTTTTTCAATTTTGCTTCTTTTAGTTTCAATCTAACTACTTTTAAAATAGAAAACTGAGGTGATTTCTGAGAAAGTAATTATTAAATCTGTGCAATTCACTACCGATACTAATTTTAACATTATATCTTTAAACAACTTTGACCAAAGGGCATTGGCAATTTGTCTTTGGCTGAAGGTCAAAGATACAGGAGCACAAGACATGAGGAGGAGAGAGGTAAGAACTCTATTTACAAACATTACTTGACCACATGTTTGTTTACAGGGAATACTGAGCTGTTTTCCCAGTGAAAGAAAATTATTTCTTAAATAATTAATAAGGAATAGTATATTTTCAGTGGCAATAATTACATCTTATTTTTTCCAAGCAAGTTAACTTGAGAATATCACTGAGAAAGTGAAATGATGAGTTAAATTATGAAGTAAGGGTTTTGGGGAACAAGAAGGAATAGTGAAATTAAGAAAGAGAGAGAAGGGCTGGAAATATGGCTCAGTGAGTTACAGCATGGGCTGTTAAGGCTGGAGTTAGACCCAGGAACCCAGGTGGCGGGAGGAAAACTGACTCTTGGCAATTGTCCTCTGACGTCTACACTCGGTGGCACAAGACATTCACATGCATCCACATTCAAAGTAGATCAAATGTAATAAAAAATGGAAGAAGAGAGAGTGTAGGAACCAAATTAAGTAAAATAAAGGAGTATAGAGGAAAAGGTGTGAAAAAAAAACTTTAGAAAATGAATGATGGTATCAGATCCGTGGGAAGACTCTAGTGTGAGCTGATTGCACAAATGCTGTGTAAGTGGCCTGGGTAAAGCGCTTCCAGTGAACCTTGTCTTCTTGACCTCAGGGAAGCCATTAAGGATTAAAGCAATGAGACATAAAGGTTTGCATTTGATTTACAATAGATAAGTCTGAGCACTGTGCTAAGCCCTGTATTTGAATAATTTTCATCACACACAGTGTTGATACTTTTCTTAGTGTTACCACATAAGAAAAAGAAAAATACATTAGGTACAAGAAAATACAGATTATTTATGCAGTGTTAAGAAATGACAGAATTAGCCCAAAGCCTGATTATTTATTTACTATTACATTAAAATCATTTAAAAAATTTTCATGCATTATATATTTTCCTTTTTAAAATTTTTTTCATTTTTCTTTATTAAGAAATTTTCAACTCACTCCACATACAATCCACAGATCCCCCCTCCTCCCTCCTCCCACCCCCAGCCCTCTTTCCCAAGCCACCCCACATCCCCACATCCCCCAAATCGAGGTCTCCCATGGGGAGTCAGCAGATCCCAGAACACTGAGCCTAGGCAGGTCCAAGCCCCTTCCCACTGCACCAAAGCTGTGCAAGGTGTCACACCACAGGCACTGGGTTCCAGAAGCCTGCCCATGCACCAGGGACAGATCCCGATCCCCCTGCTTGGGTGCCCCCCAAACAGTTTGAGCCAAACAACCGTCTTCCGTGTCCAGAGGGCCTAGTCCAGTCCCATGGGGGCTCCACAGCCACCAGTCCACAGTTCATGGGCTTCCACTAGTGTGGCAGGTCATCTCTGCACGTCTTCCCATCATGATCTTGACATCTTTCGCCTGCAGTATCTCTCCTCTCTCTCATCAATTGGATTCCCGGAGCTTAGCCTGGTGCCTGGCTGAGGATCTCTGTATCTGCCTCCATCAGTCACTGGACAAAGGCTATATGATGACAGCTAGGTTATTTGCTAGGCTGGTCACTAGAGTAGACCGGTCCAGGCACCGTCTGGACCACTGCCAGCAGACCAAGGTGGGGTCAACCTTGTGGATTCCTGAGGGCCTCCCTAGCACCCTGCCTCCTCCTATTCCCATGATGTCCTCATCTACCATGGTATCTTCCTCTCTATCTCTGTTCCAGCTTGACCCTCCCATTTCCCTATGTTCTCATTCCCCACTCCTCGCCCTCTGCCACCCCCTCCCCCCAAACACCCAGTCCACTCATGTAGATCTCATCCACTTCTCCTTCACAGGGTCATTCATGTGTCTCTCCTAGGGTCTTTCCCTGTTAGCTAGCCTCTCTGGAGTTGTGGGTGATGCATTATATTTTTATTGTATTTTCCTTCTCGCAAGTCTTCTCAGATTCTCACCACCTCCATACCCATCCATGTTCTTTTCTTCTGTCAAAAAATAAAACCCTAAACACAAAATAAAACAAAACCCCCAAAGGTAAAAATCACCAAACGATAACAAAAAAGGACACACACACACACACACACACACACACACACACACACATACACACACTCCACCACCACCACCACTCTCACCCCCACCCCCACCACCAAACAAACAAGCAAACAAAACCGTGGAATCTATTTTATGTTGGTCAACTATTTCTGGGCATGGGGCCTATCCTGGAATGAAATTGATGACTTTGGAGAAAACTGATTTTTCCCCTATCACAGCAATACCAATTGCAAATTGCTTCTTGGTTAGGGGTGGGACTTTGTGTCCACTTCTCAGTGTTGGATTTTGTCTAATTCATGCTGTCGCAGTCTCTGTGCAGTGTTCACAAATGCCAAATCCTGTTTAAAGGGTTATGGTACCTTACGTCATTTCAATTTGGGAGACCTTATAGGGAAAAAAATAACTTTAGTTTTCAGCTTCTAGATTCTAAAAATCAAGTTATGGTAATGAAATATGGACTACTTCATAGCGATCAGAATTTTTACATCTTTCACGGGCAGTTTGTTGGGAGCCATGTTCAAAATGCTAATTGTGGTGAGAAGTTCTGGTCCTCATTTTGAAGTTGTCATGTGATGTGGATGCTGCCAGAGCTCTGAACTGAATTTTAGTGACAATTACATAGACATCTTTCTAAAGATGTCTAAATAACCACTGGGTAATGATCCAGCACACAGCAGGGACAGAAGAAAGCAGAGACTTTGCTATTAGTCCTCACTCTTTTCCCAGCCAATGGAAAAGAATACAGACAGGCAAACATAAAATAATTTGTCTGTTTCTTGAGTAATAATCTCATATGCCTCAAAGTGTTTTTTAGGAATTTAATTCCAAGTTTGAAGTTACTATTGTTAAGCTGAGAGGAATGGAAGTTGTCAGACACATTCATTTAAAGTGTGGAAATGAAAAATAAAAAGGTGAATGATGTGGAGAATATTTTCACAGAAAGGTCGACCAGGTAGACAGAACAAGGAGGGGGAAATCCCATGTACATTCAGTCACAGATGAGGAGCTTGAGAGAACTCAGCTCATTACACATGAAATTCATATCCTTCCCTCTAAATTAAAGTCTAGACTATTATTGGAAGGAGAGTGAATGGAAAACCATGGCGAGTGGCAGGCACTCAATTCTCCACTCAATCACTTGGAGGCAGCAAAGGCCATGGTTACCTTAACCTCTCACTTTCAGTGGGATACATGTGAAAGAAGCCAATTTGTAGAAACACAGGCTGTTTGGTATAATCTAGTGATAAGTTATATGATACACCAGTCGTTGGACTAGCAGGGCTGTCTTGTATAAACATGGCTTACATTTCACATGGAGCACTTTAGTAATCTCCCATTCTCCCGTAAAAGTCAAGCTTCTTTAAACTTTGGCAATCATTCAGCACTAACAGCTTCTTATTCCTCACGTGGATTTGGTTTGCATACTATTTCCAAAGTGCTCACTAAGAACTTAAGATGTGAAAATTAGAGGAAACCCAGAAATATGGTTCTAAAAATAGTTCACAAACATGCAAAAATGAACAATTCTATGTACTATGTTTTCATGAGTGCATTCAATGTGATTGACTCAGAAACTTCATTGAAATAATTCTCCTTTCTGTAAATATTGGTGCTGCTTTGAGCTTCTAAACTTTATCAAAAATGAGGACACAGAGAACTCGCATTCAATATTGGCATGAATGATATGGAAATATCTTGCTAAAGAGCTATTCTGTTTCTTGCTACAGTCAGAGCGGAATTATTATTTTTGGGTCACGATATCATCCCATAATCACAGTTTCATTTTGTTTTCCAACACTTAGGTTGTTTTTATTCAATTAGAAGAGAAAAACAAAAGAGGTGCCCCCAACACTAAAATTAATAATATTTTGAAAGTTAACCACCAGGAATATTTTTTTGCTAGTAATTCTGCATGGAAAGTATGTTTAACTTTATCATGTCTCTGACTTTTTAGACTCTCCTGAAGACTATGCTCAATTGAAGGTAATAAGTTTTAGGTTTTTATCTTACATCATTAAATTCATACTATTTGAAACAAGCAAGTGTTACTTTAAAAAAGATGTATGTATTTTTGTGTATCCACCTGAGGGTGTATGTATGTATTTTTGTGTATCCACCTGATTGTATGTGTGTATGTATGTGATTGTGTATATGCTGATGTCTGCATAGAGGCCATAAAAGGGCACTGGTCGCTTTGAGTTTACATGTGTTTGGTGGATGCTTGACTTGTTACATGGGTGTCAGATTCCCAACTTTGGTCCTCATGGTTGAACAGCAAATGCTCTTAACCACCAAGCCATTTAAGTGTCTTGTTTTAAAACCCGTACAGAAGAAAACTCCTCTTCTGTGTGAAGCACCAGCAATGGAAGAAGTCAAAGCATTTGACCCAGGTACGTTCTGCAGTTCTGGGAAGATGCTTCAGAACAGAAAGTGCGCATGGTCTTGTGATTTCCATCCTCTGCTCTTCAACTTTTATGTGAAAATTTGCTACAAATAAAGTATCACTGTTTGGATTATCTTTTCAAAAAGTTATTCAGTAACAACATAATCTCTTCAAATTTGTAGCTATAACTCAAATATTTCATCTTATGTCTTAGTATCCCAACACTCTCATTTTCAAATCACTATGCTTTTTTTTTTTTGCTGTGACTCCTTTAAATTTTATTTTATTTAATTAACATTTTTCATTCATTTTACCTACCACAGTTTCCCCTCTCTCTTCTCCTCCCTGTCCCCCACCTGATTCCCTTCCACCTCCCCCACTTCTAGTCCTCCTCTGTTTCCATTCAGAAAGGGGCAGACTTCCCATGGGTTTGAATGAAGCATCACCATGCTTCTTATGGAATAGCTGCAGTGGTATGTAAAAGTCCAAGGATGTTACTATAGGTAGAGTTTTTCTGTGTCCTGGCAGTCACTCCCAAATAACTGAAAAGAAGTTTAATATTCATTAAAAATGCTTGGCCAATAGCTTAGGCTTGTTTTTTAGCTAGCTCTTATAACTTAAATTAACCCATTTCTGTTAGTCTTTGTGCTGCCATGTGGCTCATGGTTTGTTACCTCATTTTGTACATGTCCTGCTTCCTTACCGTCTGGCAACTCCTCTGACTCCACCCTTCTTCACTCCTAGCATTCTCTCTGCCCCCCAAATCCTGCCTAACCATCAGCCAACCAGCTTTTTTATTAACAATGGGAACAATAAATACTTACAGTGTACAAAGATTGTTCCATAGCATTTTGCAAAATTTGAAAACACTTAGATGAATATTGTTTCATGCTTAATAATGGTGTAGAGACTAGAATTTTCTTGATATCCATATGTATGAGGTATTCTGAGCTATCTGATAAGTTCATGTGCATTAAGAATTCAAAGTGTGCTTATTAGTTGCACTCAGATACATAATCTTTTGATTATCTTAATCTAATTTGATTTCTTTTTTAAGAAAAACTTTATTTGATCAAAATGTGGAAAAGATGAGGCTACCACATATGGTACAGTTACAAGAACCTAAGTAAGAGTGGGTTCTGCCGGGCGGTGGTGGCACACGCCTTTAATCCCAGCACTCGGGAGGCAGAGCCAGGTGGATCTCTGTGAGTTCGAGGCCAGCCTGGGCTACCAAGTGAGTTCCAGGAAAAGGCGCAAAGCTACACAGAGAAACCCTGTCTCGAAAAACCAAAAAAAAAAAAAAAAAAAAAAAAAGAGTGGGTTTCTCCTGGATAGTGCGGTGCTTAATAGACAGGAGTGAAGGAGTGTGGTGTGGGTTTAGGTGATATAGAAGCAAGATTATTTTCAGTCAGGATTGTAAACTTGTGTTGGCCTCTACACTTCTGGGAAAATATGGAATTGTTCAGTCTAAGATTTTAGCTGAGAAATAAAAAGTACAACAAAGCCCAAAAACATGCAGCTCCTGGCTACAGGTACAGAAATCTGTATCCAGTTTCCTATTCTTTTATTAGGATGATTCCAGAAGGATTTAAATTTTGGCTAAATAAAGCCTCCATTTTTTCTTCATTGAACAATGGAGATAAAGTCAGGGCAATTTCTTTTTCTGTTCCTACTTTGCATCCAAAGAGACTTTTTGTTGCCCAGTATGTGTTACTAGAAAGAACTATTTGCTCAATGTACTGGCTCGCAGTCTTTTATTTATTGTTTTTAAGACTGGGTTGTACTGTGTAGCTCTGGATGTCTTGGAATTTACTATGTAGACTTAAACCCTCAGAAACCCACTGCATCTGCCTCCTAAGGTCTGAGATAAAAGCAAGTGCCATCATGCCTGGCTTCACTAGGATGCTGGGTTGATAATTATTGTCTCTATGATACTCTTCTACATACATTTTCTTTTCATTACAAAATTGTTCTCTGAGAAGCAAGTGTCATCTTACAAGACTTCTCTGTTGTGGTCTAAGGTCATACATTCAGTGGAAAATATGGTAGAGTTCAACTTTATTCAGGCTGGTATGTCTTCATCTAATTTGTCTTTTAGTCAACAGACTCTTGAACTTATCGCCCCTAGTCAATTATGGTAGCAGGTCTATAACTGGAACTGATGTACAGGGTTTTGTTTTTTATTTTTGTGAAACTGGGTCTTACTGTGTTCACAGCTATCCTAAAACTAACTATATAGACTAGGTTGGCCTTGAACTCACAGAAGTCCATATGCATCTGCCTCCTGAGTGCTGGGAATAAAGGCAAGCACCATCTGGTCTTCCAATAATACAATTTTAAAAATAAAGCATACTCAACTGATTTACTATTGATTGTTATAAATTAATTTATTTTTATATTATCAATTACTTAAGTAATGCCCTTAGTCAGATATGATACCAAATCTGTAACAGGGGCCTCACATGATAATATATATATATATATATATATATATATATATATATATATATATATATTTATATATATGCTACACTATACTTTCTAGTTTTTACTTTAATCTGCAGTATTAATTTTATTCTTTAATTTAGAAAATATCCAGAGACCTCCAAGAATTGTTACTAACCAGTTTTAATTCCAAATCCTTATACTTACAATGTTGATACATCTACCTATTGTCTTCATTTGTTTATTTTAATTGGTTTGGAGAATGAATCTAAATCCACAGATATGTTACTCACATATCATATTAGCAGGGTAAACTGTAATCCTTCATATTGTTTCTTGATCATGGTTGTGTTGGTTAGTTACTGTGTCAACTTGTTACAAGCTGGATTCATTGGGGAATAGGAAACCTCAGTTGAGAAAGTACCTTTATCAGATTGGCCTGTAGGCAAGTCTGTGGGGGCATTTTCTTGATCAATGATTGCATTGGTGCCACACTCGGCCGGGTGGCCCTGTGTTGTGTAAGAAAGCAAGCTGAGTAAACCAGTAAGCTGTGTACCTCTACAGTCCCTTTGCTTCAGTTCCTGCTCCCAGGTTCTGCTATGAATTTCTGCCTTGGTGATAGACTAGGAAGTATAAGCTGAAATAGATCCCTCCTCCACAGGTTGTGCAATCCTAGTAATGGAAGGAAAACCAGGATAAGTAGAGAGGCAATAGAGATAAGTGTCCAATGTGATTTCATTTGATTTTCTTACATTTCAGTTTTGCTCTTATTGGTGTGTCCATTTTTTTTTAGTAGAATAATTTGTGAATGCATGTTTGAGCTGTATACAGGCCTTATTCATGGAATTGACTCATTGTAGAAGTGACATATTAGAGCTTCTGGTGGTTGATGTATTTCTTAAGTCAGTGTAGGACCAAGAACACCGCAAACAGCAGCAGCAGCAGCAGCAGCAGCAGCAACAACAACAACAACAAATGACAGTAATCAATATACATCTTTCAAAATAATGTTACATATTAATGAATTCAATTTCCGAATCAAGAGACACAGGTTAACTGAATGAATTAAGAAACAAACTCTATCTTTCTGCTGTCTACAAACTCAGTTTACCTTCAAATATACATGATGTCTTAAAGTAAACAGGTAAAGATTAGGGTATTCCCCCCTCCCAACTCCTCAGATCCTCCTTACCTCTCTACCTACCCAATTTTATGTTCCCTCATTCTCAAATTAAAAAAAAAATCAAAATAGGCAAAGAAAGAAAACCAATAAGACAGAAAAATGGCCAAAATAAAACTAAACCAAATAAAAGCACACACCAGAAAAACATGGAGTTCATTTTGTGCTGACTCCTGGGCATGGGACTTTCCCTGATTGTCACTCCGGTGTCATGCCATTTGAGGGACTGATGTTCCCTTTGTCAGAAGGTATCAGTTGCAAATAGCTTCTTGGTTAGGGGTGGGGATTTGAGTCCACTTGGTCTTTGTAGTTCTGGGATTTTGTCTGGTTTGAATCTTGCAGGTCCCGTGCACGCTGTCACAGTCTCTGTGAGCTCATTTGGGTTTGGGTTTCAGTCCTGTTGTGTCTGGAAGACGCTTTTTCTCTGGAACCATCCACCACCTATGGCCCTTATAATTTTTCTAAATCCTCTTGCGCATAGATCCTTGAGTCCTGAGGGGAGGGGTTTGACAAAGACATCCCTTTCAGGACTGAGTGCTCCAATGCCTCTCACACATTGTGCACTGTCTAGCTGTGGTTCTCTGTGTCATTTCTCATCCACTGCAAGAAGAAGCTTCTCTGATGAGGGTTGATCTATGGTTACTTCAATGTCCTTAGGAGTCATTTTATTGCACATTCCTTTAGCAGAGAAGTACTAGTAGCTTTTTCTCTTAGACCCATGACCTATCTAATCCCAGACTCTTGGAAACCTTTTGCAATTCCATCTTATGGACCCTTAAACCCAGTGAAAAGTGGTTGGTTACTCTCATAACTTTTATGCCACGATTGCACCAGTATATCATGCAGGCAGGTCATTCATGTTGCCGGGTTTGTAGCTGTGTGATACTGATGAAATAACTTCTCCACTGCTGTGCCTAAATCAAAGTTTCTAAATTAGTAACTAAATATCCATTTTGTATTACCACTAATTATTAGCTTTCCTCTCTATATTATTATAAAGTCTACCTCTTTTATCAAACTGTCTTTGTAATTTATTTTAACTAATATTTTATTTTAACTATTATTTTTAACTAATACAGATTTGTCAGAATCAGATACGCACTTGTCCTCAGAGGAAGAGGAAGAATGGCCTGATGACAGTGAAGGGGAACACCTAAAGGTACATAAATATTTCAACAAATTCTCTTTTTTAAGATTTTCACTGGCAAATGTTGAACCCATGGATCATATGAAGTTAGTTTTTGACTTCCATGAAGAATCAATAGACTGTGATTTAATATTTAATCTCAACTATGTAGCTAGGCAATATGCTAGTTTTGGAATCAACAGTGCCATAAAATAAACCTTATCCTTGGGTTTGTTCCAATTAATAATCATTTTTGTGTGTTTTTCAGTTCGTTAATGTCTTCATATGTTAAAGATAGTCAAATTTGAATTCTATCAGTCAGAAATTAAAGTTTTGAGCAGTATAACAGCAATTTCCCCTGAATTTAATTCATGCTAAAGAGTTACTATCTTAGTGACTCAAAATTTGTACCACCTATTGCTAATCAGTATTTCATAGCTTCAAGTTTCCATCCATCGTTTGGTTCTTCAGTTGTTGTCAGTGTCTCTGTTATGTGAGAAACATGTAATCAGCCCTATTATCTATAAGGAGAATAATAAATCATAGAAAGTGGCTTTTGGTGTTATCCTCCAAAGAATAAATTTTAAACTTGTCTTTGTTTCAAGGACTAGAGTCAGCAAATATAATAAACGATGTTACTCCTTCACTTTACTTGGTGTTAGAACATGTCAGGACTGGACAGTGGAACAAGAATACATAAATGTATGCTACCATGTAGATCTTGTATAAAACTGTTGAAGGAATATACTAATGGAATAGAGCATGTAGTATCCAAGGCTTCTTTACACACATTTTAATTTCCTTGACCTCAAATAATTTGTGGGTTTCCAATATCAGTTATGTATGAGGGTGTTAAATGTAGAATGTGTCACATGAGTATGTAGACAGTATTTTAATAGTCAAACAAGTAATGAGAAATCAACATCTGTGTTCCAGCTGGAGAATGCACATAATGCTTGGTTGGAGAACGTTGCAGGGGTGAGTATGGTGATGAAAGCAGAACCTGTACTCAGAGAAAAGTTTTTCTGAATGTGACTGTGAAGCTGTCAACCAAAGGAGGGAGAGGGAGCCGGGAGAAAGTCCATTTGGAAAAGAGAACAGTAGATCACATTAGTCCACTGGTTGAGACTTAACATCCTGGATAATACAGGACACACTGAATAATAGAACCATCATTACAGTCATTTCATTTATCATATTCTATGAAAAATAAATTTCACAAATAAGAACCTACAATACGGTTTGCCATATTTTTGAAGTTCTCTCTTAATTGGGAAAGAACCCTATATGATATCTAATATTCCTTGTCTTTATTTAGATAATCTATGGAAAAATTCCCATATTAATTTATCACTTTGTTCCACTAGTTTTCTTCTTCATAACATTTTTTTCCCAGGATACCTAAGTGGGGAAGCTCCTATAAATCTTTGTTATACTCAGCATCACATACTTTGAAGCCTCTCTTTATAGTTCTTTAGACACAAAATATTTCTGTCATTGGAAATGTTTTGCATCAATAATGATATCATAAACCAAAATTCTTCTAAATTATAAAAGTACTTTGTAATTTTCCAAGGGGATAATTTTTTTTAATTTTTATTTTGCAATACAATTCAGTTCTACATATCAGCTACAGATTCCCTTGTTCTCCCCCCTCCCGCCCTCCTCACCTTCCCCCCAGCCCGTCCCCCCATTCCCATCTCATCCAGGGCAAAGCCTTCCCCAAGGGGATAATATTTTGGTATTCTGAAGTTCATTCTTCATTTAAGTGTGCACATTGGCTATGTTAACGACTATAAATCTATATCCTCTGGGTCTCCATGATTAGTCTACATGGTCAGCAACTCTCTGAAGATAAAACCTAGACATTATTAAGAAAACATATTTGATGATTTTTAAAATTTTTATTCATTTAAAAAATTTTTCAGCATAATTAATTTAAAAAATAGGAATTGAGATATTGTCTTGGAAAGTGTTTAGTGATCTCCATGTATAACTTATTTTTGATGGTAACTTCAATAATATATGATTAAGTGGCACATTTGTTCACAGCCAAAGTGCAAAGAAGAGAAAATATCATGAACCTCCAAGAGATCCATACTTCTACCTCCTCAATGATATTATCAATATAAATGGTTTAAAACTTGATAAGATATGCAGTCATGGTCAAATAAAATCTTAGTGAATATTCAATAGATAACTGTGGGGATAAGGAATGACTCAAGTCTCCTGCTTTAAATATACATTTTCCAATGAAGTGTATTTCCTTCCTTCCTCCTTTCTTTCTCCCTATCTTCCTCCCATCCTCCTTATTTCTTCTGTCTTTCCATCTTCATTAAATTGTGTTTCCATTCATGATTGTTTTATTTTCAATTAATTTTAAAATAGAAATTGAAATTTTTTTTGAAAATTGATTAGGAAATCTCTATGCAACTTAATATTGACACTAATTTAAAACTATGTTTAAGCAACCTCAACCAAAGGACATTGCACATTTACCCATGCAAGACGAAAAAGGAGTAAATGTCATGAGTGGCCAGAAGAAAGGTAAGAACTCTATGTTATTAACAATTCCATTCAAGAGGCTCAGGGAGATTTCTCATCGCATGAAAGCATTTCCTACTCAAGTTTGACAAACCAAGTTTGATCCCCAGAACCCATGTAAAAGTTCCAATGTGGTGGTGCGCATCTGCAGCAAAATGGGAGAGAGAGATGTAGAAGAATCAACCAGTAGTTTACAGGCCAGCTAACCTCTAGTACGTTGTGCTGAAAAAGAAGGGAGACTTTGGCTCAAGGAGGTGGAAGATGAAAAGAAACTGAGACCTCTGACCTCAACATGTGCTCATGCATACCACCCCACACCCCCCCCAACACCACATCTCCCATATGCACACGCACACATACACAAACACATACTATAAAAAATTTAAAAATACACCTGATAATGCTATAGACAGAGGGAGTGAGATATTTTCCTACCTACCCCCAATGTAACCTATTACATATTTAAGTTATAATATTTTAAATGGAGGGAATAGGAGAACCACTCAGTTGGGTAATGTTCTTGCATTTTAAGTAAAGATATGAGTTTGAACCGCTGAACCCACATAAAAATGATAGGCAGCCTTGGTCATATGTGCTTATAGGAAAGCAGGGCAGGGAGAATACCTGAAGCTCACCCACCAGCCAGTCTAGGTTAATTTATGAGCTCCAGGACATGAGAGACTCTGCCTAAAAGAAGTGGATGATGTTCTTGAGGATGATGCCCAATGTTTTCTCCACATGCATATGCATTCAGTTGTTTGTACACCTACACACACATGTGCACCCATATAGATATGAACACGTGCACATACAAGAACACACAATAAGTATATTAAGTGGAAACAATTTATATATCTCGCAAAATCTGAAAAAAAAAACAGGTTAAATTGAGAGTGGCACTGGAGATGAGTTACATCATTAGGTGTTTCCCAGTTGATGAATATTAGAAAATGAGAAGAAGTAGAGGGGTTGAAATGAAGGTGAAGACCTTCAACAGCATAGGAAGCACATGAAGAAAAATCGGGTAGCTTTATCTGAGTAGGGACTGTGAAAATAAAGTTATTTTAGAGAATGGAAGGTTATTAGCCGTATAGGAAGATGCATCTTAGTGGCAAAGATGCATGTGAAGTTCAGCTTCAAACCTCAGTGTCCCTGCACCTTGGAAGTGCACTTCAGAACTCCCAGCTCCACATAAAGGTTCTGCAATATCACTCCTGCCTAACACTATATTTTCGACCTTTTCCAACGACTATCAAGTACTCCAATTCTACTAAACAGCAGCTCAATCATCATTATTTTTAGACCGGTATTTTTTACCATTTAATACTTCTTTGCCACAGTGTTTCATGCCCCGAATCTTCCCTCCATCTTTCTAACCTTAATCTACAGGAGTCAAATCCAGGCTTTTTTCTGAAGGGCCATCCATCCCTGACACATTTGCCTACATGTTTTAAATTCTGGCATCAGATCCTAATAACTCAGAAAATAATTTTGAAACAAGCTGGTTACTCACACAATACAACAAACCAACGCAGTTTTGGAAAAGAGCACACCAGGATTGTGCATTATATTGACTGTTGTACTGATTGCTAAGATAGCTGGTTAGTAACCGCTAATTTGTGAAAATTCCGTTTATTTTTATATGACAATTCAATTTCACTACAGTAAACTTCTTATGGATTGTATTATGCTTTAGATTCTCAGACCTTATGAGAAGCCTTTACTTAAAAATGTAGGGTATTTTTAAAAAGCCAGGCAGTGGTGTTGCACACCATTAATCCCAACACTTGGGAGGCCAAGGTAGGTGGATCTCTGTGAATTCGAGGCTGACCTCATCTACAAAAAGAGTTCCAGGACAGCCATGGCTACACAGAGAAACCCTGTCTCTAAAAAACCTAAAACAAACAAACAAAGAAAAAAGTTAGAGTATTGTAACCAGAGTGGAAAAGAAAATGTAGTCTTCACAATAATCCATATGTATCAGCAAAGGAGGAATATTTTTACATCATTATTTTTAATGTTAGTATACAGGTTAATCAAATTGGAATGGATTCTTTAACAAAAAATTGACTTGTGTATTTCCCTGGATTTAATGACTGTGTTCTCTGTTCTGAATTAATAATATGGAGAAACAAATTCTTATTCTGAAAATTTGACTGGCAGTATATGCAGTGTCATGCTTCTGTTCATTTTGACATCTAGGTTAGATAATGTCATTTCATGAAAGAGGTTGCCTTTCCCTCCATCAATTAGAAATGAAACATTGGCATTGATATCAGAGTCTTTTCTATTTAGCTGTGATTCCTGGAATCATAATCTCACATTAAATAGTTTCATTTAACTTTAAGTTAAAAACCTCATTTTATACTTGACTTTTACTTAATCTCCTAATAAGACTATAACAGAGCAAAGTGAAGATAAACCAAACTCTACTCTTAAGAGAAATATTCCCAATGATAACTATGCTGATTATTTTCAACACTGATTCTGCATGCAATTTTGATTGACCTTGTCATGTTAACATGCAGTTAATTGCAAGTCTCTGGTTTTTCAGGTTTTTCTGCTGAATATTCTGAAATAAAGGTAAAAATGTTTACATTTTGTTGTGTATCCTTAATGTCCTACTATATGAAATATAGAAGCATTATTAAACATCTTGTTTCAAACCCATGCAGGATGCCACTGAAAAACAAGATTTTGTGCTAACTGAAGATTCAACAATGAAGCAGGAAAAATCATTCATGGCAGGTACATTTATCAAACACATGAATATTTGAAATGTCCAATTTTTTATTCCCTACAATATAGTTCTCTAATTTAGTGGAAGGATTAAATGTAAGAAATGCAAATACCATTTAAGCATTATTATCTAAAAATGAGGTATTTACCAATTAAGATTTGGTTTTCAATATTATGAGTTACCACCCAGGCACTTTGGTGGTTATATATCAGCTCATTTGAATTTCAATTTTGGAATCCGTACATTTCCTAGTGATTAGTTGAGCTTCATTATTAAACATCAGGATGCACGAAATATAACATAGCTTCTTGAGTGTTTCCTCAAAGCTGTGTGCATTCACATCCAGTTAATTGGGAGGCTGCGGCATGACCAGGAGTGCTGAGTGATCCTTTGAACGTCATATATTATTTCACAGTGGTTATGACAGAATGTACAAAACCTGTAAGAACTCAGGGCTAAATCTTAGCATGTGGAAGGGCGGTGGGCAGGAAGTCCTATCCACCCCTATGAGAGAGGCAGAGTCAGTTTTCTTTAAGAGTGCAGCCCTACATACGCTGACCATGCTCCCGTGGAAGACCACATATCAAGGATAGATGGGCAGCACAAATTGGACTTGATTTCTTTTTTTCAAAAAGGACATAGCGTGGGATGTATAGGGGTAGATCTGGGAGGAGCTGGGGGCGAACATGATGAGAGCACATTGTATGGAAAAGACATAATACAATATATAAAGAACTGGTCTAGTGAAATTACACAGTATTTTGGAATCCATTGTGGAAACAGTCTATGAGCATGATCTATCTGATTTGTGTCTCAATTAATGTACTACTTAAGTCACTGGCCATGGTCAACCATGATATCTAGACTGCAGCCGGAATTTACATACCGCAATGTAATATAACAGGTTGTCTTACCTATCCCTAACCAAAAGAATTAATTTTATAATTTTTAGAACAGTGTCAATTACATGCAATGAGAGTGAACATAAACCTATCCATCATATAATTTATTAATGGGAATTTTTACGAGAAACATACATTCATGAGAAATATTAAATGAAATTCACCAACACAGGGAGAAAGGAGAAAAGGGTGAAAGCAAACAGAAATCACTCAGTTCACCACGTGTTTCACAAGAAAGCAGTATCAATGTCTAGTTGTTTAGGGGTCCAAGTTTGCATTACATTCTTTTAATGATTTTTTTTCTTACGTATTTTTTTTTCTGAGCTAGTATTGTTAAATGTTCTGGAACCTTTCCTCGAGTTCAGAATTTCATGAATTTTCAGTTTTGTATCCTACTCAAAAATTTGTCTCCATTTTTTTTACATGCCATTCAAAAATATTGTCCTTCTCATATCTTGAGTCGATCTGCCTTTGTTGCAAAAGTGAGAGATGAGCCTTTTCTTCAAATTTTAGTGTTTAAGCATCTTAACATAATACAGTAAACCTTAATGACCTGATTCCTTCTCATCCCTCCCTTTCTAGCCCTTGATCATCTCTACCAACTTCTCATGCAGTACTAATGAGGTGATAACCTACCTATAATGTTAGATGTATCTGCAAGTTCAAACTCTGTGATTCCCTTAGTATGCCTCATATACCACTTTACCATCTGGGTCACTATGTACTTACCCTCTTGTCATTAAGAGACAGATCAAACAACTCTCTTGTAAGGTCACTGCTGCAATACTTGCTCACCCCTTTACATTCCAGGGCCAGAAACCAGTAAAATTCAATGAATAATTCCAGAGAAAAACAATTCAAACACTAATTTTACAAAATCTTAAAAAATATCACTTCTAGACTGGAAATAAAATATTTAGGTATGTGAATCAATAATTTACACTTCAAATGGGAAGGAAATCTTTGGGAAATAAATGCAGTGTTAAGGATGCTGTGAGAAAAGCATGTGCATATGTGGGAGAAAAGAAATAGAATCAAGGGATATTTAACTTATGCTGAGGTCAGGAAAGATTTGTCAAAGTAGTAGACACAAGCGTTGCAGAAATGAGGGGTAACCAGGCTAAGGACATGCCTAGATGATCTTTGGTATGTTACTTTTAGCAAGTACAGAAGAATGAGCATTGTGAGTATATGTGATTCATATTGACAATTTCGTTACTGAAGACGTGTTCATTTCTGTTTATTGGAATAATAAGTGCATATTTCTTTGTTATGTATATAAAAGGATGAATATGGTGACTCCTACTGTCTATATATAAGATCTATGAAGCTTTTGATAATGACATTTATTTCTGGATCAGAAGACATCTGGTTGATCTCAAGATTAATCAAACATTTTTATTGCAAAATTTTATTGCAAAATAAAAATCCAACATTTTGTTGTTCATTTTTGAAATTTTTGTATCTAAGATTTTGTAGCTGATAGCATTTATTTCACTGCTTTCTTGGCTGACTTTACACATGTATTTGTCAGGAGCCAAGACTGTACAACTGAGGTCGGAGGGAAAACAGACAGGATGGTGTGGTAGTGGCAAGAAGCAGTGGAAGGTATTCAGGAGTTTGCAATCTCACATCAAGATTCTTCTCATTGGTAAAGGGGGGGTGTCTTAGATTGCACAGCCCTAAATAGGCTAAATTAAATGAGGCCATCATCTAATATTTAATTTCAGTATCCTTCTTGTTTTTATTTGTACAATCTATGCTGATTTCAGAATCTATAGTAACTAGCTCCTAACCTTATCCTTGGATTTCTTGCATAATCTTTTCATCATTTCTCAAATTCTAACTACTTGCAAAGTAAAACGTAAGTCAGTGGAGTTCTATGCTCAGTCACTGTATGAAGAAATAGAGATGTGATTTACAAGTATATATAAGAACTCTCTCTCTCTCTCTGTCTCTCTCTGTCTCTCTGTCTCTCTGTCTCTCTCTGTCTCTCTGTCTCTGTCTCTCTCTCTCTCTCTCTCTCTCTCTCTCTCCCTCTCTCATCTATCTATCTATCTATCTATCTATCTATCTATCTATCTATCTATCTATCTATCTATCTATCAATCATCTACCTATCTACATATGTTTACTCTTCAGGACAAGCTTCTTTTATTTATGTCTAGTTGCTTTTAAGAAAGGAAATTGTGATGCTTTTGGAGGGTAGTTAGGAAGTCTCTGTGCAAGTCCTTACTGGTCCTAATTTTAACAGCCTATTTTTGAGCGACTTCAACTGAAACGGAATGCTCGAGTATCTGTGAATCCTGAAAAACACGTGAAAAATACAGGAGCTGAAGAGAGAGGTAAGAACTCTACTAAAGGTCGTTGCAAGCAATGCCTGTTAAAACATGAGGATGGAGCTGCTCTCTTCACCAAAGACAACAGCTCAGCCAATATTCATGAGCTAAAAACTAGTCTTACATGACAAAATGTGTATATTCTCAAGCCTCCAATGAAAGTTACATCATTGAAAGTGTCTCTGAGAGAGCTGATGTATGATTGGAAGTATTAAAGTCTTTTCTCAATATGAGAAGTATTAGGAAATAGAAGAGTGTTTAAAAGGAAGGAACACAGATTAAAGTAGTCAAAATTACAGTGATTAAATGAAGGGAGTCATGCAGGTGTGTATAGGGGAGAGTGTGCAAATAAATTCTTTATAAAATGAAGGGTGGCTGTATTAGATATGTAGAGAGACTTATTATAAGGTAGGGCACCAAAGAGTGTAGGAGCCTGAAATTAGAAGTCATCCTGCATCCTGCATGACTCCTTACTGGGAGGACTTTAGGCTGCAATATTGGGTCTTATATATCTAGGTTTTCTGCACAGTAGATAAAAGGCTATGGCCAGTCAAACATGTAAATATGTTAATATGTAGTGCTACTCCAATACATCCCTGCCTCTTTTCCTTGGCTTCCACGCTCTTGCTTTCCTCCTCTACCTCCATAAACTCACTGTTTATGAGTCACCTCAGGCAATACCTGTGTAGAATCATCACTGACGTATTTCTCTATATCTTCCAGATTCCAGAGCATACACAAGCCTAGAAAAACCCCAAGAAATGATTATTATGAAAATAAGTATGATACTAATTTTACAAAAGATGATTTAAACATTGTCATCAGTAGACCAAGAGCAAAAGAGTTAAAACAATCCAAAAAAATAATTGACAACTCCAATTAAAATAAAACTTTTGAAAAATGGATAAACTTCTGAAGTAGTTAAAAGAAAAGCATGCATGCTGACCTAGAGGATATTGTGAAGTTTTATAAGAAGGAAGAGGCTGGTCCAAAAATAGAGCAAAGCATTTCAGATAGGAAGGAGATACGAAGTGTAAGAAGTAATTATTAAGAAAATGCCTAGACACATTCCTCTCTCCAGGTAGAGAATAGTGTGCAATATGGCAGTATTTGGTTCCATGTAACAACTCTCTTAGTCAGGGTTTTTATTACTGTGAAGAGACACTATGACCACAGTAACCCTTATGAAAAAAACATTTAATTGAGGGTCTTGATTACAGTTTCAGAGTTTTAGTTGATTATCATCATGGCAGGGAGCATGGCAACATGCAGGCAGATGTGATGCTGGAGCAGCTGAGAGTCTCACATATTGTAGGCAACAGGAAGTCGACTGACTGTCACACTGAGGGAAACTTGAGCAAAAGAGACCTCAAAGCTTACCCCCCATAGTGACACACTTAATAGTGCTACTCTCTTTGGGGGGCATTTTCTTTCAAATTACCATACCAACCAATTCTGTTTCTAAAGTAGGACTAGTTTGTGTTTACTGGAATCACTTGTGCATGCATCTTCAATGCGTGGTGACTAACTGTAACATGGCTTCTCTGCCTATGTATCTATTTGGTATATGACTCTCTAGATAATTGTATTCATTTCTCAAGCCAGTAAATACCTAGTTGAATATTATGGTGAATCTAACCATTTAATTGTCAAGTTGAAAACCCAACTCTTCATTTACTTTTCAACATTTGTATCAGCGGGTAAGTAGATGATCCTGGATATTCCACCGTGTTAATGTATGATTTTAACACACATTGCATCTCCCAGGAGCCACAACTGCACAACTGAGGCCAAAGAAAGAACAAACAGGGAGGTTTCACGGTGACAAGAAGCCATGGAAGGTACTCAGGAATTTACATTTTCCTCTAAGATTCTCCTCATTGGTGAATATTGAACATGGGCTGAGGCAGTTATGGAAACACTGTCCTAGAGAATAATGAGACCATGTCTAACATCTAATATCTAATTTTAGGACCTTTTGCCAACTGTGCCATGCATAACATTTTCAGAATGTACAGCAACTAACTCCTTCTCAGCCTTATCCTTGGATTTCTTTCATAACTTTTTCTTATTGCTAGAGTTCCATTCCTGCAACATCTTACCTAGTACAGAGATAGACCAGATTTGAACTGGTGACCAAGTGGTCTAAAGTATGAACAGTAGAAGAGTGATCCTCCCTGAGCCTGATTTGATGATCATTCCCAATGACTAAAAATTCACCTAAGATTTCCTACTAACCAGCAGCATAACAGAGGGTAAGGGTTTGTTTTTCTTTGGACTCTTGCTGCCTTCATTATCTTATGTGTGTAAGTCTACAGGGATGTACATTGGGCCCCACTAACAATAAATAGAATGCTGCCTTCTAGCATGGGCCCTCTTGGGTTGTGCTCCATGTAATTACATTTAATGTTATCATTATTTCAGTGATGGACATCAGCAAATATAATACAATGTTACACATTGACTTTGCTTGGTGTTAGAATAAATTGAGATGGGCATTCAACTGTAAGGCTGAGATTAACGGCTCAGGGAAAGGCTGGTGTTCACCTATGACCTCAGGAAACTGGAACTAGAGAATCATCTGAAAAATTAAAATTAAAATAGTGTGGAGAACGGAACTAGAGCTATAGTCACCCTGTCAAACACCTTCTGGTACTTAAAAATTATAAATGTATACAACAAAATGTATACAAAATGTATACAACAAAAATATATAAGAAAAAAATAGTCCTAATACAGAAGAGCAAATGGGAGGTCATCAGCAATGTCACAGAAATGATTCTTAGGGACCTTGCCCATGTCCACAAGCAGAGGGATGGGGCCCTGGGGGTAGCAGAGTGTGCTATAACTGTGTGGAGGCAGATAATGTGTTCTATATGCTATACCTCTTTGCTTTGCCATGACACTGGACACACACTGCTTTCTTTTATAGTGGTTTAGAGATGATTTGGGACATCTCAATATTGTGTTGTCACTACAAAAGCCAGTTATCTAAATGGTTACCCACGTCATGTTTTAAATAACTTCTCTAGGCATGAACGTGTTCATATGATTTGGCTGCATTTGCTCATCATGCCTCCATTATGCAATTAGTTTTTAAAGTTCTTAATTATCATTCCTTTTTAATGCTTCATTCACTTTTAACAGTTCTCTCTTAATAGGAACCTGACATGGAATATCTAATAATTTCATGCTCTTATTTAACTGTAAGGTAAAGAAGATTTTCAAACTTGACCTTGTCTCTCTGAGTAGCCAGGTTTTTCTTGATTAAATATTTACCCAATTTGTTTAGGGCTTTAATTCCAAGAGGACCAACTATAAGAGTGTTCAGTTTATTTTCAACAGCTCACTTCCTTGGACATTTCTTCCTTTGATAGGAGATATTTCTGTCTATGTAAATCTCAATGTCCCATCCTGTCACAGCAAGAGAATAAGATTTGTTTAAAAATTGGGTGGTTAAGTGATGATTACACGGACTAGCCAGGCATTCTGAAGTGTACTTCTTGCTTGAAGATGCACAGTGCAGACTCTTCTGCAGACTGTCTATGGTCAGTTACCATACGAAGGAAAATGAAGATGTGATATAGAGAGCATATGTAAGGATCTCATCACATATGTTTTTCTGCAATGCATCTTTTATTTATATCTAGTTGCTTTTGAGATGAAGTCTAGCTGTATCTTGGGAAGGTGTTAGGAAACCTCTGTGCAGTTCCTTACCGATGCTCATTTTATCAGCCCATCTTTGAGCGATTTCAACCCAAGTGGAGTGCTCAAGTGTGTATGGATCCTGAAGAAAGTGGAGAAAACACAGGTGTTGCTGAAGAGAAAGGTGAGAACTCTGTTTATTAAAAAGCCATTCGGAGGAATACCTATTAAAACAGGAAGACGGAGACATCTTTTGCTCAGCATGTATGCTAACTTGGAGCAAATGGTATAATAGTACATGATGTTAATCTTTATTTCTTCTTAAGCTTCTAAAGGAGGTTACGTTTCTAGAGTTGGTGAGGGAGCTAAAGTAGGATTAAAATCATCCGAGTTTCTGTTTAAAATGGGAAATTTGAGGAAATGGAACAGTATTTCAGAAGAGAGAACAGAGACTGGAATGGGAGGGATTACAGTCAGTATACAAAGGGAAAGGAGGCCGCTGTATATAGTTGAAAGCATCTTTACAAAATGAAAGTCAGTTGTGTTAGAAATATAGGAAACATGTAAGACAGAAGCATCAAAGAGTCTAATCTAAGAGACTAAGAGTAGAATGAAGTCACCAGGCCTCCTCCTTTCCTTACTACTGGTGGAGCATTAAGGGTAGAAATACCAGGTCTTACGGAGCTAGGTTTTCTTCACACTAGATAAACATAAGCAGCTGTGTCCAGTCGCGCATGCACACATTGTTGTCGTGGATAGTGTGGCTCCTTCCATTCAGTTCTTCCCTGTGTCTCTTACCCTGCCTTCCACATTGCTCTTGTGCTTCCTTCCTCTCTCCCTTCCTAAACTCAGAGTTTAGTAAGGCTCCTATGTATGACCATCACTGACATGTTTGTTTATATCCAATGCATCCCAGAACATGCACCTAGTAAAAACTCAAGAAACAATGTTTGGTATATTCTCTACCTTTGATGTTTAATTTTCTATTCTCTTATCTTAAGATTTGTTCTCTGTATTTAGACAACTTGTGGTTTTCTATGGTGATATTTTATTTGTGCTGAAATGTGATTTTATTTGTATGTTAATAAATAAAGTTGCCTGGGGGTCAGAGCTAATAGCAAGCCATTTAGTAGAAGTCTGGCAGTGGTAGCACACACCCTTAATCCCGATCACATGACAGGCAGATCTTTGTGTGTTCAAGGATACAGCCAACATGGAGACACACACCTTTAATCTCAATACCAACCATAGAGACCTGGAGGTCTGTATAGACAGGCAGTGACAAGGAGGTCATGTGGTTGGATTTACAACCAATGAGAAGGCAGAACAGAAAGCCAATAAAAAGACAGACACACAGGAAGTAGGTTTCTTTCTCAGGGGAAGGACGGCAGCGGCAGCGGGAGGTAAGAAGGCAGTCTTGGTCTCAGCTCTTAGCTACTGCTCTCAGACCTCTTGGGCTTTTGGCTCTGTGTTTGGCTCTGTGTTTCTTATTTAATAAAACCATTCAGAATTACATCTACAGTTTTCAGGGCTAGTCTCCTGTTTATTACAAAGAGACACTTCTTTGATGAGGGGTGAGCGCTACAGTTATCTGTGTGTATAAGGACAAACATTTAAAATTCAGGTAGATGTTATACTGGTCTAGTGATGTGGTGGCAGCAGGTTCTTCTCTAAGATCCATGGCTTCCTCGTCTCAGGTGGTTGGCATGATTTCCCTTCTGTTGAGCCTGCCATTTCTGTCTGATATTTCCAGGCCCATTTTTCTCTAATGGAGATAAAATGTTCTTTCCCTGCCTCAACACATTGTTTCACATGTGTCTGCTTCTGTTTTTGCCCAATCCAACAACATATTTACTAAAGCTCTCTGTGTAGAGTTTCTCTTTCGTAACGAGGCACCCTGGGGCAGCAAAGCCTACTTACTATAGCCATGCCTCATTGGCAGCAGCTTCTGCAGCCCTTGGTGATTTATCCTTTGAGTCTCTGTTGGGAATCTGTGAATCTCAAGTTGGTAGCTCCACTTGTTAGTATGTCAGTGTTGCGAGCACATGGCTGGCCAGTAAATGCATCATGAAAAAACTGTCAAAACAAAACATTTAAATGAAAAAAAAAATCACCTTAGATGTTTGATGCGATTCCCAGAGGGCTGAGTGGGGCCCTTAAGTTTTACAAGTGTCACCAGTTTTGGCCTGTGCCGTGTGGTAACATTAACCAAGATTGTGGTGACATCGTCTTTATGATGTCATTAGCAAGGTGGCCAAGTCATATGGTTGCTTCCATCCTGATGAGTTCTCCCAGCCAAGATGGAAGAAAATCTGTGGGAGACCCACTCCCGCTTTTACCACAGGGTACTCTTGAGGAGGGAGAAGTGAGAAATATTTAGATAGAAGGATAAAAGGGACAGAGACAGATAGAAACACAGGATAACTCAGGAGGGCCTGGATCCTTATCCACTGGCCCCTTCTGACTCTTCTAAAGGGCTTTTTAAAGGAATGCCAAGGGGCAGGGCAAAAGACCTCCCCTTGCTAGATCAAAGCACACCGCACATCCAAGTGCAGAGCCTTCAAATCACCTGGTAACCATGCATGTGGTCAAGCAATCCTCTAATGTAGCTCTGCTGGGTAAAGCAAGCTCAGGTCTCACTAGGAAAACTTTGTGGGCCTCCACACAAATCACATGGTTACTATCTGCTCAAGGTGAACTCAGGCCAATGCTAAAGTGAATCCATACCCCACCAAGGCATGAGTCCCTGAGGAAATAACCATTTTCTACAACTAATGTGAGTCATTATACCCTTTTATTTAAAAGGACACTTTAGGTAGGTATGTTAGTGTGGGGATAGCAGGATATGGTACCTGTGGTCTAGGCAGGTAGACCCAAACATAAACATGGGAAGAGATTTCATGGTCTCAGCTCATAAAGCTGAATCCATAAGCAGCTGATACAGTAGTTAGTTAGATTCAGAGCACAGGTTTCTCTCGGAAGAGAAAAGGAAAAAGAGACGAAGAGCCTTAGGGGATTAACTCTCTAAGGCAGTGGTTCTCAACCTGTGGGGTGTGACCCCCTGGGAAAGGTCACATATCAGCTATCCTGCATATCAGATATTTACATTACCATTCACAACAGTAGCAAAGTTACCGTTATAAAGTAGTAATGAAGATAATTTTATGGTTGGTGGTCACTACAACATGAGGAACTGTATTAAAGAGTTGCAGCATTAGGAAGGTTGAGAAACATCCCATGGTGTTTTTAGCAGTAGATACTTACCTTCCATCTGTGGAAGTAACCAAGGGCAATAGCAACAGCCTGCAATGTTCCCGTGATTCCACATAACTTTTACATTTTGTTTCTTAAGCTGCATTTGTTTCCTTTTCTGTAACCACTTGTGCATGTTTAACTTCAACATTGTGCCTCCTTTTGTGTACCTATTTGCTATATGAATCTCTAGATAACTGCACACATTTCCCAAGCTAGTTGAATATTAAGCTTACATGAGTGTTTTATTGTTAAATTAAAAATCCGGTTCTTTATCACTTCATTTTTCAACATTTGTATAAGCGGGTAAGTAGATGATCATGGTTATTCCACTGTGTTAATGCATGATTTTAACACACATTGCATCTCCCAGGAGCCACAACTGCAGAGATGAGGCCAAAGAAAGAACAAACAGGGAGGTTTCGCGGTGACAAGAAGCAGTGGAAGGTACTCAGGAATTCACATTTTCCTTTAAGATACTTCTCATTGGTGAATGTTGAACATGGGCCGAGGCAGTTATGGTCACACCGTCCTAGAGAATAATGAGACCATGTCTAACATCTAATATCTAATTTTAGGACCTTTTGCCAACTGTGCCATGCATAACATTTTCAGAATGTACAGCAACTAACTCTTCCTCAGCCTTATCCTTGGATTTCTTTCACAACCTTTTTTTATTGCTGGAGTTCTGTTCCTGTAACATCTTACCTAGTACAGAGATAGACCAGATTTGAACTGGTGACCAAGTGGTTTAAGGTATGAACAGTAGAAGAGTGATCCTTCCTGAGCCCAATTTGATGATCATTCCCAATGACTGAAAATTGTAACAGGCAGATATATGAATACAGGGATCTATTGTGACACATTGTTCTCAAAATGTCTCTTGACCCCAAAGAGATTCAACTTTTGCTGGACCTTGCAGACAAGTTAATAATATGCCTTGTGATCATTTATGACCATGTACTTAGCCTAGTATCCTACTATGTGCTCAGCTTATTTAAGCTTACTTGGTCTTTAAGAGAACAATTTAACCAACCTTACTGTGCTTTGGATTTCCCATCCAGTCAGCTTTATAACCTGAGCTAAATGCACAGCATCAATTTTAAACTATGTACTATTCCATTCCCTTGGACAGAATAATGGATGTATATATGTGTGTGTTGTGGTAATCATTTGCCGAGAGCATCGACATGTTTACAGTAACCTTAATACATATTCTATAAATTCTGGAAGCAATGTGTGGCTATAGTTGGTAAGAACTGTTTGCAGTTTTGAGTGTGTTCAAGGTCGATAAGGTGATTCCTTCCCTTTAAAACTCTATGAAATATTTCTGTAAAAATGTCCTGTTCCTTTCCCAAGTTTTCTGTGCTGTTATGACAAATACAGAGCAAAGCTCCTTGTTAGAGATTGACACCGATATAGACACACACAGGCACACACACACACACAGAGGCACAGACACACACAGGCACACACACACACATGCATAGACACACACAGGTACAGACACACACAGGCACATACACACAGGCACAGACACACACAGGCACAGACACACACAGGCACACACACACAGGCGTACACACACACATGCATAGACACACATGCATAGACACACACATGCATAGACACACACATGCATTGACACACACATGCACACACACAGGCACAGACACACACATGCATAGACACACAGGCACAGACACACACATGCATAGACACACAGGCACAGACACACACATGCATAGACACACACATGCATAGACACACACATGCATAGACACACACAGGCACAGACTCACATATGGATCAGAGAGACAACAGACAGACCAGTAACAAACTTCACAGAGACAGAAGTCATGAGGAATGAAGTGGAGAATTTGAGTTTGGGCTCACACTTGGTCAAATTAACCAGAAAGGAATTCGCCACCAATCATTTGAACTCCTGTGGCCTATGGACATAGACATGCCCTCAGTGCTGGACACATTTCAGGAGCTCAGTTTCCAAAAGTTCGCATTCTCCATCCATTATTAATGCTTCATATAGTTTTCATTATTCTGTCTATTAATTTTTAAAACTTGCACGGGGTATGTAACTTTCTCATGCTTTTATCTAACTAAGGAAGGTTTCCATATGACTCGGTCTCTCTAGACAATCAGAAATTTTCTTATTAAAGTCTTAACTAATATCTTTGGAGCTTTAATTCTATAACAATGATCAGGGCAATCTTAAAAGGACACTTCAGAAAGGCTGTTTTCTTGTAAATTTCTTGCTTTGCAACAAAAAGCATTTCTGTCCATGCAAATCATCTCAGTGTCTGAACCTGTAATAGCAAGAGAAGAATAAGATTCATTTTCAAATACATTTTCAAAATTCTGGTGGCTTGCTGTGGTTGGTGGTTTTTGTTCTTTTGGGGGGCCTGCCACCCAGCTCCCAAATAAATCACACAAGGAGGCTTATTCTTAATTGTAAATACTTGGCCTTAGCTTGGCTTATTTCTGGCCAGCTTTTCTTAAATTATCCCATCTACTTTTTGCCTTTGGGCTTTTTCCTGTTTTAAACTTCTGTGTATCTTATTTTCACTCTTACTCTGTGGCTGGCTGTGTGGCTGTGTGGCTGGCCCCTGGCATCCTCCTCTCCTTGTTCCCTTTTCTTTTCCTCCTAGATTTTTCCTTCTATTTATTCTCTCTGCCTGCTAGCCCTGCCTATCCTTTCTTCTTCCTTGCTATTGGCTGTTCAGTTTTTTTATTAGACCACCAAATGTTTTAGACAGGCACAGTAACACAGCTTCACAGAGTTAAACAAATGCAACATAAAAGAATGCAACACATCTTTGCATCATTAAACAAATATTCCACAGCACAAACAAATGTAACATACCTTAAAATAATATTCTACAATGGTTTGTGATTATTACAAATACTAGTTAGGCATTCTGAAGTTAACTTCTTGTTCAAGGATGCACAGTATAGATTCCTCTATAATCACGTCTCCTCTGGACTTCTACGGTCAATTACCAAGTGAAAGAAAACATAGGTGTGTTTAGAGAGCATATGTAAAGATCTGTTTAAATTTTTTTTCAGTTTTCTGTACATGCAACTTTTATTTACATATAATTGATTTTGAGAAATTGTGATGTTTTCCTGGAAAGTGCTTGGGAAATCTGGGCAGTTCCTTACTCATGCTAATTTTATCAGCCCATCTTTGAGCTATTTCAACCCAAGTGGAGTGCTCGAGTGTCTGTGGGTCCTGAAAAAAGTGGAGAAAACACAGGAGCTGCTGAAGAGAAAGGTGAGAACTCTGTTAATAAAAGCTCATTGCAGCAAATGCCCTGAGTAAAAAAGGAAGTTGGAGACATTATCTTTATCAAAGAAAGTTGCCCAATAAATGTAAGAATCAGAAAGTTCTACGTGACAGTAGTGCATGTGTGTCCTCAAGCTTCTGAAAGAATTTACACCCAGATGTCAGTGGAGAAACTGTCGTGCAATAAAGAGCGTCAGGCTTTTATTTAAAACGAGAACTTTAGGAAACAGTGTTTAAGAAGATTAAACAAAGGTTACAATGGGTGAAGTTACAAAGAATACATACAGGGAAATCATACCAGTTATTTTAGTGGCAATTCTGGAAGAGAAATTCTGCTATAAATGTAGGAAGGATATAAGACAGAAGCCACGAAAATCTCAGAGATGAATGGCAGAAGCAGCAGGCACTTTGTTTCCCTCAGTGCGGGTAATGCATTAAGGAGAGAAATATGAAATCTTAAAGAGGTGGGTTTTCTTTACAGTAAATGATCAGAGACACCTATAGTTAAGTGATATATATATACTCAAGTTATTATCAAGGACAGTGGCTCCTTCTATCCAACACTTCCCTGCCTTTCTTGTTCCTGCCTTACACATCTCTGCACTTTGCTATTCTCACTCTTCAGGAATCAGCTCAGGCAGTACCAGTGTATGAACATCACTGAAACATTTGCTTGTGTCCAACACATTCCAGGGCATGAACCAGTAAGAATTTAGTGAATAATTATTGAGCAAAGTAAATAAAACACTACTTATACAAAAGATGACCTAGACAGGAGATGGAGAGATGGCTCAGTGGTAAATAGCACTGGATCCTCTTGTAGAGCATCCAGACTCAATTGTCAGTACCCTCAAGATGGCTCACAGTCCTTTGTAACTCCAGTTCCAGGGGATTTGATACCTGATTCTGTGCTCCTTAGTTACTAGTCATGTATATAATGATATACACACAGACAAAACACCCGTACATATGAAGTAATAATAATAATAATAATAGTAATAATAATAGTAATAATAAATTTAAAAGTGGTCTAAACATTGTCACTTTTAGGCTACAAGCAAAAAGTTAGATATCAAAAGAAATAATTGACATTTCAAATGGGAAGGAGACATTTGAAAAAGAAGGAAACTCAAGGTAGTTCATAGAAAAGCACATGTTGACCTGGAGAGTGAGCATCCAGGAAGATTTCATATCCTTTGCTGAGTTTTATGAGAAGGAAGAGGTATGTCAAAGTAGTAGAGACACACATTTGCAAGATGAATAAGAAGGTGTTTGCATAATGAGGTATAAGAAACTATAAGTACAAAAGTAGGTCTTTTACATATTCCTCTCCCCATGTAGAAACAGTGTGCAATGTGACTTTATGTGATTTTATATTATTATCAATTCTGTTTCTATGTGTGTATTTATATAAAGCCCAACTTTTTTGGTTTAGTTTAAAAGTTTTTAAACAACTGTTTATATAGATGACCATTTTTTTCTGACTGTTCACATTGTTAATTTTAACCACTTCTATGAATTTGTCAGTAGAATCCACTACACTCTTCACACCAGCAGAACAAACAGAATGCCATGGCAGTGAAAAGCAGCCGCAGTCGGTATGTGAATATGAAAAATTCTCTTATATTATTTTCTTTGGTTAAAAAAAATGGCCACAATTCACGTCCAGTTGCTTTGTGAACTAACCTAGAGACTCACTAGATGGTAATTTAATATTTAATTTGACACCTTGAAAGCTATTTCCCAGTAAGTCATCTTTTAACCATCTGCGGTGACTAATGCCTGTCCCTTATCCTTAGTAGCTTTTCACAATGTTTTTGTCCAATCTCATGACCTCATTTCATATTTACAAGGTAATTAGATTTGATTTTCCACTACAATTGTTTGACTTATTAACAAGTAAGTGTATTATCATTCCTGGGCACTATTAATGTGAAATCACTGTCATTTCCACTCAATAAAAAATTTGAGATTTCCTATTACCAGACATTGTTGTGTCCCCCCCCCCCCCCGATAAACTTTCACTTCATTCCTTCAGTGTGGTTGTCTCTGCTACACCTAGTGTGTGAGACAACAGGGTCACACACAGATCCCCACTCACTAGGATTAGAATGAAATTTTCCCGAGTTTAGTCTTTGTCTCTTGTTCCAAATAATAGCATGCCGTTGGAACACAGCATTTGCTGCTTGATCCCTTTATGGGAATCTTTGGTCGCCACGGCCTTGGTAAATTTCCATTTACTGAATAGAGGAGGTTAGGATATTGTGCTATATAATTCAAGAGCAACAAAACAGGCATCACACGCTGTGATTGCTTCACATAAAAATCAGAGATGATGTCATCACAGAAAAAATTGCTATGGTTTCTCTTTAGCATGGGGATGAGAGGGAGACTTGAAATCTAAATTCAGTGAAGGTGTTGTCTGTGGCTCTCTTGTGTATGTGTATGTGTGTGTGTGTGTGTGTGTGTGTGTGTGTGTGTGTGTTTCATGCATATTCACACACAATGTGTTTGTGCATGCATTCATGTATGTGAACACGAGCACACATGCAATATGTGTGTTAGTGAGTCGAGGTTTCTTTAGTGGTTTTCTATTGGGAATTCCAGGATACCCAGTTTTTGAGTTTCTGGGGACTCCCCTTTCTTAGCCTCCTGTATCCTTGCAGAAGCATTAGGACTATAAATAGAACTCCTGTGCTTTTAAGTAGGTTCTGGGGATTTGAACTCTGCTCCTCATTCTTACATGACATGTACTTCTGCCCGCTTAGCCATCTTTGTTGACTGAAGGGCTTTCTTAACATCACTACCAAATAAAAAAGAGTTCATTGAGAATTATAGGGGAGGGTCACATGGATAAAGAGAATACCGGATCTCATCTGTTCATTTGTGTCTTAGCTTCTTGTGTTTTTCTATATACTCATTATTTTTATTCTTATAACATACGGGACAAAATGTACCAATCAGTGACTGACGTGGTTCAGTGATTTAACTTTGGATCCATCCTTTTGAATTAAAAAAATTTGCTATTACTGTGTTTGTGCACGTGGTATGTGTTGGCATACATAGGGAGGTCATAAGACAATTATGTGGAATTCATTCTTTTCCTCTACTTTGGAGTTTCTGAGATTGACCTCAGATCACCAGACTTGTGTGGCATGTATCTTTACTCACTGGGGCTTCATATTTTCTTTTCATTTTTAAAAATTAAACTATAACAGCATCATTTCCCCCATTCACTGTCCTCCTTTCAATCCCTCACATAACACCCCACCCCAACTCTCTTTCCAACTCATGGCCTCTTTTTTTTTTTTTTTTGTTACCGTTACACACAGACACACAACACAGACACAGACAGACACACACACAGACACACACACACAGACACACGACACAGACACACACAGACACACACAGACACACACAGAAACACACACACACACACACACACACACACACACACACACACACTACTATTTTGGTACTAAGTAAACAAGAAATAAAAACACAAGAAAGGAACCAGTAGTCCTACCCAGACATGATCCACAACAATGACCAACATAGCAAGATATCCCTAAGGGTGTAATAGTGACATATCTTGACAGCAACCAACAGCTAGCTGTATAATTGGATTGAAGGCCCATTCAACAGGAGAGAAATTATTCTTGGTGCTGGAAATCTAGCTGACTTCCCAGGGCTACTGAGGTCATGGACCTTGGAGGAGACATATTATTACCACTTTAGTTTAAGCCAGCATAATTTCTAAGTTTAATCTTTATACTTGTTCTCATATGCACAGATAAATTTAGTTCTCATTCCCCATGATATTGTTTTTGAAATGCTCAGTGGAGAAGACTTTCATATGATATCTAATATTTACATGCTTTTATTTAACCATAACCTAAGGAAAAGTTTTCCTCATGGGTAGGTCATTCTTTCCAATCTATTTTCTTAGTAAAATAAATCACCTAAAATATTTCAGACTTTAAACCCTAAAGGAAAACATATACTCAGCATCACATAGTATAATCTCGTTTCCTTCCACATTTCTTCTTTCAACACAAATAATGTTTCTGTCCCTAGAATTCTAAATAAGTAATTCTGCCTTATAACAATTGGAGAATGAGAATGTGTTTAAATACATATTTTCAAAAATATGTTTTTTGAAAACTGCAGATAAGAAGTATAAAGTTAATTTATTATGTAAATATGCATATTGATTCTGTTCTGTTTATAAACATGTTTCCTCTTGTCTTCAGTGGTCATTTAAAAATATGAGTTTTTTTAACTTCTTCTTTGTGAATTTCATAAATACATACAATGTATTTTAAAATTATTCACCCCAGCATCTCCTTCTGGCTCCTCTGTATCACATACCTCTCTCAACTTCATGTGCTATTTTCTTTTGTTGTTGTTTTTTAGTAAAACCATGTGTTCAGTTATTGCTGCCCATATACACATGGGTGTGGGACCATTTGACTGTCGTGGCCAATTTATGTAGTCAGAAATACGATGAAGGTAAAATTGATTTAGAGAGCATATATGAAGATTTCCTTTCAATTTTGATTATTTTTCAATAATTCTAAAAACATTATTGCTTTTAAAAGAGTAAATCAAGAATTTTTGGGGGGTGGTGGTGGAAATAACTAGGAAAAGTTTATTTAATTCATTATACTACCAAATTCAACAGCATATCCTGGAGCGATTTCAGCCAAAGCGGAGTGTTCGGGTATGTATGGAGACAGAACAAGGAGGAGACAACCCAGACGCCGCTGCTCAGATGACATGTAAGAGCTGTGTATTTACAAGACAGGAGGATGGAGACAGTCTTCTCCCTGCTGGAAACGCCCTGTGGAATGTTTGCACAATGTCTCTTTCCAATGCCGCTTAAGTTGAGAGACTCGCTGAGAGAGCCCGAGTATCATTTCCAGTACCTGGGTTCTAAGTGAGGCATATCAGGAAAGGAGGGGCTAGTTAAGAGAAAAGAATGATGGGGAGACTATGGAGAAGTAAGAGCAGGAGAATGAGGTAGGCGTATGTAGTGGGGCTTGTGAAAACGAGGTGTTAGGGAATGAAAGGCTGTCCCTTACAGGGGTGGGAAGAGGGGAGTGGAAAGTAGTTGCACTGCATCATGTCTGAGAGGCAGAGCAACATCTCCCCACACTTCTTGTCCTCCTCACTTTGAGGAAGGTATTAAAAGACTGTATCACCAGGCCACACAGACTCGTTTTCATTTATAGAAGATAAACATAAACATCTATGCTCACCTGTACTTGTACATGAGTTAATGTTATGGGCAAGTGGAATACTTCCCAGGTTATTTTCACATAGGCCAAAATGGGAACATGGAATCAGCTATGACATGGTCAGGAATGCCACCAAGAGATCACAGTTGATAGGAATAATTGTGGCTCTTCTGTATGAGAGAGATTCTAGGAAAAAACCTAGGCTTGATCTCAAAACATTCAAAGTTACGTTATATAAATATGGAGGAGACTCCATATTGACCTGAGCCTTTCAAATGTGTATGAACAGCCTGTTGTGATCCCTGTATAAAGTACACGTTCTGATTCAGCAGTTCTTAGATTATATGCTAGTAAATTCTTAGGGGATGCAGATGTTGCCTATGAGCTTCTCCTAAAAGAACTTTACAACACATAAAAGCCTCAGTGGTCACCAGCTCAAGATGCATTATAATAACAGAAGAAAGTACAAATTTGCCATTGTTCCTGATAATGTTTTTATCCAGGTAGAAAGGAGCACAAAAAGGGAAAACCTTTCAGATTAAGTCTTCTAAAGGAAATAAAATGGAAATCATAAAGGACAACAGCCCACAGACCATTTTGAAAATGAAGCGTCACCCATGGGAGAGGAAGAAAGATAGAAATAGAGAATGAAAACTTGGGACCAATGATGAGGAAACTTTAGAGAGCATTTTGATGAAGGGGTTGCTACATTTTTATTGAAATCAGACTCATCATTGGCAAAATAATATAGTAGGAAAAAGTGGTGAAGTTCAGCCACTCATTTCTCTTGTCCATCAAAGTGACACATGAAAAAATGGGACTCCCATTAAACTCAATGCCATGAACTGGAAAGCAACAACCTCTATTGTTTTGTCAGGATAGTTAGATTCTTAGTAATTTTGTTGTATGTTGAAAGACATTAGATAATTCACATTCCGTGGAGCCAATGCACTTATGGAAAAATTAACTGTACATCATTCATTTACTTATATGAAAGTTCTACTTTCTAGTAAATGTTATCCTGATTTCAAATACAGAAATTTAGTAATTTCAAAATGATTTTGGAAAATTGACTTATATTGTATTGTAACAATTGTACATTAGAGGCAAAAACGAAGGCTTTATGTTGTAGCTTAGGCTATATACCTTCTACAAAGTATTCACTAAAAAATTTCTATAAACCAAAGGAATGAAATACATTAATAATATTCCTCAAATGCATGCAAAAATGGAACATTGTATGCTTTAGTATTCCACAAGTAAACATCCAAGATGCTTACTTTGAAAAAAAATCTTGGAAGATAAATAATTTACTCATTCCAGTAAACACTTATGACTGATTTTGTTTCCTAAATAATAATAACACGCAAAACCATAAAATTCCATAGTATAATGTCCAGTTTCTTCCAATTCATTTTGAACACCACATTGGTACCTGTCTTTTTGTTTTAGTAACATTCATTTTCCTCACTGGATTTCAGTTCTGTTTCTGTCCTCATTAGACAGAACAAGCAATGTGAGAGTTAACTGAATCCCAGTCTTAAGGGAAATATCCCCAGTGATAACTATGACGATGGTTCTCTACACTAATTCAGTGTTAAATCCTGACTGACTTTGTCATGTTAATATATAATTAGTTACATATCTCTCGCTTTTCAGACTCTTCTGATGAATATATTGAATTGAAGGTAATAATGTTTACATTTTATTGTATATCATTAACTTCCCAATATATGACATATGCAAATATCATTAAATGTCTCCTTTCAACCCCACGCAGACTACCGTCGAAAAGCAAGATTCTGTACCAGCTGAAGAGTCAACAACAAAGCAAGAAATATCATTCATGGCGGGTAAATGTAGAAATAGGAATTTCTCTTTAACAAGTGCTTATGAGTATTTGACATGATCAGTCTTTGACTTCAAATTCTTTAGCTCTTCAAATTTGATGGAAGCGTTTTGTAAGTAATTCAAACATAACTCTAACTTTCATTGTTTCATAGCAAGCTACTGGTGAGTTTAAGACAGAGTTTCTATAACTGTCAGCTGTAGTTCAGCTGTTTCAACTTTTATGCACAAATATGTCCACAGTCCCATATTGGAAGCACAGTGTTCCTTAGGTTTTACTGGAGTTTAATGTTTAAAATCCACATTTAAAACATATTAATGATGTTTCCTCAAATATTAGTTACACGTGTATACAGTCAGCTGCTTGGTGGGCTGAGGCAAAGATTTCTCATGCATAGGAGTTTTGAGTGATCCCAAATTACACATGAAGAAACTGTGTTTTAAAAATACAGGTGGAGCCGGGCGGTGGTGGCGCACGCCTTTAATCCCAGCACTCGGGAGGCAGAGCCAGGCGGATCTCTGTGAGTTCGAGGCCAGCCTGGGCTACCAAGTGAGTCCCAGGAAAGGCGCAAAGCGACACAGAGAAACCCTGTCTCGAAAAACAAAAAAACAAAAACAAAAACAAAACAAAACAAAAATACAGGTGGATTTTTAAATTCAGGCTGAAAACACTGTGTACTGGGCATATTTTATGTAATTTCTATACTACAAATTTCAGTTCTTCTTGGCCATCATGGTGTCTTGTTTATAGAAGGGATACATATGATGTGGTAATCTATGTCTTCTCTATGGTGTAACATTAACAGTTTATTTTACAGAAGGTTTTCAATTATGTTCTAGAATAGTTATAGCCAGTAGCAAATCTAAACTCAGATACTCATTCAGTGTACTTATCTTCTTTCCTTTTCCCCTGCTTGCCTCCTTTTCTTTTGATTTCTTTGTGATTAGAGTTCTCTGTTGGCTTGCTTGTTTATTTACCTATTTTTTTCCCCCTAGGTCTCCCTCCCATCTTCTTCTTATTCTCTAACGGTGAACTAAACTCTGTTCCATGATATTAGTTTTTGGGAGCCTGTTATATGCAAGAAGCAGACATCCCTGAGAAATCTTCAAAGTATTCTGTCAACACATATACACACAGAGAAGAAAACATCAAAATATACACAATCAACATCATCATTCATGCAGTTTCTTTACATCTTATATGTGATGCTAATACCAGCATCTAACCCTCTAGGGATCACAATTTGTATTTCCATTCTTTAAATGGAATGTTTTTCTGGACTGATCTTTAGTAGTTTTATACTTGGGGAGACCAGGGAAACATTCTTTTCTTCTCTTAAACAATTTCTCACCATTTTTTTTTATCATGTCAGCCATTATTTTTCCTTTCGCATTTACAGTAATCTATCTCAGTTGAAAAATGAATGCTAACCACTCTCATAATTTATTCCTAATCATTTTAAGGCTCTACATACAATTTGCATATCTGATTTCTCCTCATTTTAAAAGTTATTTATTCAATTTTACTAATTGTAATACAAAGTAGTGAATATCATTGCAGTAGTTTAACACATGGATACTTTATTTTCATTTCCCCCTTCACCACTGTCCTCTTTTTCCTCTTTCTTTCTTGCATGTCTCCTTCTAACCACATATAGTAAATGCCTCTAAGTTTTTGTCATACACATCCCATTATCTCTCTCCTTCTATACTAATAATCCACTGATACAGAGTTCAAAACAGATAAGGCAATTACAGTTACTTAGGAACTCATGACTTCATGGCAGAGCCATACAGAAAACTTAAGCAAATAATGATCCCAAATGTTAGAATTGTGGTTACAGTAGAAGCCGGGGAGGAGCCCCACACAGACAGTGTTTACTGAATGGGAGTATTCTGTTTCGTAAGTGAGATAGTAGATCAGTTAAGTGCTAATTGTATTGTGATTTAAATTATACATGCATATAGCTTGGTACATGTCTCAATAAAATGACAAACAGAAAACACAGATACAAAAGTTCCAACTGTGAGATGATATCAAAAGTACTTACCAACATCTTGGATACAGGAACTATAAATTTAAATATCGAGATAGTAATTTGTAGTGAATGTCTTGAGAAAGACATGTATTTTATAAGACAGTGTGTGCCAAATTTAAAATTAAGCTTAATTGGTTATTTTAAACTGGAAAGTAAAAATTTTAATTTTAGTATAATTATATTTATTAATATATTAAATTAACATACAATTATATCACTTCATCCTGTTCTTTTCCTCCCTCCAACCCTTCCAACCTCTTACATGTCCCCTTCTACTCTTTCTCAAATTGATGGTCTCTTGATTATTATTATTATTTTTACACACATATAGGTATATATTGATAGACAGATACATGCATAAATATATAGCATATAAATATAACCTATTGAGTCTGTTTTTGTTGTATAACTCACTAAATGTTTTACCTTTTATTACAAAGACTCATACTATATAGATGCTTTGCTTTCTTTAAGTACATACATTTATGTTTTGTCAGAGGCAGACTTACAAGTGAAACCAAAGGAAAAGCAAAGAAGTCATGACTATGAAAATATTCAGTCAGTTGTAAGTAAATATTCAATTTTACTTTTACATTAATATCGTAGTAACTAATTCACCATAGGATACACAAATTTATATTTTAGAGTTTAAGAATTTTCTATATAATTAGTAGACATTAATGAGAATTTTATTTTAAAAATATTTAACTAGAAAAAAGTTAATTAGTTGTAAAATTTTGAACTTAGAATCTACAGTAGCTTGTGTGTAGTTGAACATTATTCTGGAAGGTTTTTGATAGGTTTCATTATTATTATTTGAGTTTCCTTTGCTATATTATGTAGTCTTTTGTGATGTGTCTTTTTTGTTAATAAAACAATTGAGTTACTGGAATTTCTCTAGATACTTAGTGTTGCAGAAAAGCAAGTCAAATTAATATATTTAGGTATGTATTTTAAGTGTCCTCCAGTTATGGGATAGAAGTAGTAATTATGTATTCTAAAGTTGCCAGCTACTACTGTTGCTAATTTCTGTTCCTTCATTCCATACACTTGATCCCGTTGTCAGTTTAGGTGGTCACCCAATGAAATTAAAAATGCACTTGATCCCATGGTCAGCACTGTGATTTTTTTCCCTATTCAAATAGTTTGTTTTTAAGTTTGCAATATGTAAATCTCTTATTTTCAAGAATACATGCTTATAAAGTAGAACATTTAGATTTTAGCTACAAAGTAATTAGGAACTATTCATGCAAATCACTACCATCATTTATTTTCCAGAATATATTTAAACATCTTCAACCCAAGGGTATTGACCATTTATCCATGACTTCAGATCAAAGAAGCAAAACTATTATAAGTGGAGAAGAGGAAGGTAAGAAGTGTTTGTCACATGTAAATCATTTGGAAGAATGTTTACTAAAGACAAGAGGAGTGATACATTCTGTCAGCTAAAGTGAGTTGCCTTTTGGATGCGTATTAGAGGAATGTGCTGGAGCACACGGTGAACATACTCCTCATGAAGTTTCAGTGACATTTTAAGTTTAGAGTGTCAGGACAGGCAGTGAATTACAGCTACATTTTAAGTATGTTCAAAGAAGAAGAGGCATGGAAAATGGGAAAAGTAGAGTATAGTGAGTCAATGGAAGGAAAGTAAGTTAATGTAGAGAGTGGAAAAGTGAAACAATCCTTTGATACAGAACTGTGGAATATTGGGTCAGGGTGAAGTATATATGGAGCAGATGTCTCCACTCTTCTTGTCTTACTCTCCATTGGGAGGGTATCATGGGTTGAAGTAAATAATATTGCAGAGTTGTATTTTTGTTTATTATAGGAGGCTATAAATATGTGTTCAGCAAATGTATTAAATCGATGAATATATATACATATATATATATAATTTTAAACTACAAATATTTTTTTTCAGCAGAGCCAGACTTAAAAGTGCCATCAGGGGATGACCAAAACAGATGTTACGACAGTGAGAGCAATCAGTCATTGGTATGTAGATATTTAAGTATCTCCTTCAATATTTTTTTTCTCTTTTAAATATTGTATCGTAGAATAAGAGGAATTACCTCATAATTTTCTCTGTATAACATATATAATAATTTGACATACAATTTTAAGTAATTTAGTCAGTTGTGAGTCTTAATATATTCTTTGAATCTACAATAACATCTGTAAACTTTATGCTCCATGAGTCCAAAAATTCAGAATCATGATTTTGCGTCCATTAATAGAACCTTCTTACATGATAAGGAAGGTGAAGTCAAATTTGAACCTTATGATTAAAGAGCTTAAACAATGTTCAAATTGAAGTCAAGGGAGAAAACATGCAGAGCAATAAAAGCTTTAACTTGGAGAAGCAGAGCCATACTCCAAGGAAGCATCATCAACATCACCCCCACCAGCACCCCCAGCAGCAGCAGCCACTCCCACTGATACCTGCAAAAGCCAGCGGGCCAGCAGCCAGAATGAAGGCTTGACTATTGACCTGAAGAATTTTGGAAACCAGGAGAGAAGACCTTCACCCAATGTAGCTGTCTCTTTGACATCACTGAAATCTCTGAGGAGGAAATGAGAAAACTTAGCCAAGGACTGTCTGTTTCCCAGTCCTCTATAACCACAGCTCTTTGTTCAGAGTGACAATGACTCTGCATGACCTCTACTGTCCCGAGCTCTAGTTATAGTTTTTTTTTTTTTTTAAATCAAAGGTGTTGAATTTTATCAAATACTTTTTCCTGCATGTATTGGGATAATCACATGATTTGTTCCTAAAATTGTAATTGATTTCTAATTCTAAAGCATGCTTAGCAGGAGCCATGTGATTTCTTCAGGGGACAAAGCCCAAAAATAGCACAAGTGTCTCTCCTTGTGGCAAAGCCATGGAGACTCTGACCCACTTGGCAAAGACCTGTGGACAGTTTGCTGCAAATTTCTAGGCATGACCCTGGGAGCACGTGTTACATGTTCTCCTTGCTTTCATCATACTAGCCATACTGCTGGCTTGAATGAGTCACAGTAGGTCATAAAGTTTAATATTACATATTTACATAACTGTTCTGGAAAGAGTGATTTTAACCACAAGAGTCTTTGAGAAATGTTATTAACTAGATGATATTAGGAGTTAATGGGAACAGTCTAGGAACAGGGAGTGAAGCAGAATCATAGAAACCCACAGTTCTTTCATTTCTAATTACTGTGCAAATACCATAAGAATTTAAGAGAGATGGATATAAGCATAAGGGATAAACAGTGCCAACTATTAAGAGTAAGTTTCCAAGTTATGTTGCCTATAAGATAAATGGGAAAACTTGCTATGTCCCCAGAGGAGACAGAGTAGTACAGAATGTAGAATGGATTCATCCAGCTTTGGCTGGTGAGTTGATTGTGAGAACCCAGACCATACCAGATGTAAATATTAACCACTAGAGACAAACTCATCCTGCATGACGCTGTAACTGCATATACTGCCAACTGGGCACACTGTTCTCCCTGTAGGTGTGCCCAGTTAGAAAAGTTCCTTTGTAGCTTGCAAAACTGCTTATGCTTCTAACAGTCGAGATAGAGATAAAAAAGGTAATGGCCAGTGGTGGGAGAGTTGGAGGACAGAAGGGGAAAGAAGCAAGGGACAAACTGGTAATTATTGAAATCATTTTTAGAACCTTAGGAAGCAAAAACTGATTGTAAAACTGTTCATGCAAACCATTGAAACTGATGAATAAAAACAACTCAGTCTATCTGGGGGACACTTGTTTGAACAACAACAGGTGTTCACAATTTCTTCACTGTGCCTACTCCACACATCCATCCCATGTCATTGGACCCAACAGAAGCAAGGCTCCCAGCACATACTTGTGCCCTTAGAATAAAACTCAATTTGGTGGGGCCGGAGAGAGGGCTCTGCACTTAAGAGTGCTTGTTGCTATTGCAGAGGACCCAAATTCAAATCCTAGCACTCATGTTCAGTGGCTCATAAGTATTTGTAACTCAGCTCCAGAGATCTGATGCCATCTTCTGGCCTCTGTATACACACACACACACACACACACACACACACACACACAAATAAATCTTTAAGAAACTCCTCAATAATATATAATCATATAGTTCTGGATTCAATTTGTCCAGAATTTTCACATTTGTTTTTATAATATATTATTTTTCTCAGTTTATTATTATAGTAGTTATTTAATTTTAATAAAATAAATGTGACCAAAGTACTTACTTATGATCCAATCTGCTAACCCATTAAATGTTTGGTAAAATTCATCTGGTGAAGCATCTAGTCTGTTTATTTTTGTTTTAGGATAGAGGGTATTAAATACACTTTTTTAAGGTTAAAAAAGAGTTTAAATTATGAACAATATCACTTTTATGACCATTGAATTGTGCTCATGTTAAAGGGTGGAGTGGCTTAATATTTTTATTCCATTTAGTAATGATGATATTTCACACAAGAATTCTACTGTTGAAGATTTAATTGTACTTTGTGGACACTGATGTCAGTGTTTATGTAGAGGGAGAGTGTAGGGTCATAAAAAAATCAATCTGGCTGTCCAATATAATGGAATAGTATCTTCTGAAAGTTTTTTTTTAGTATTTACAAACAAACTTATTTCAACCCAGTATAAGAAATTAGTGATTATTATTAATCTTTTATCAACTCTTTAGTAGACAGTGGAACATATTAGAATTGGACATAATGCAGATAGTTCATGTAGATGTGCAACACTATGACCATATATACTGTCTTTGTTAGAGTTTCTATTGCTGTGAAGAGACAACATGACCACGGCAACTCTTACAAAGGAAAAACATTTAATTGGGTTGACTTACCTCTTCAGAGGTTTAGTCCATTATCATCATGGTGGAAAGCATGGCGGCATGCAGGCAGACATGGTGCTGGAGAAGCAGCTGAGAGTCCTACATCTTGACCATAGGCAGCAGGTCTGAGACACTTGAACATAGGAGAACTCAAAACCCACACCCACAGTGACACACTTCTTCCAATAAGGTCACACATCCTAATAATGCCACTCACTATGAGCTTATGGGGGTCAATTACATTCAAACCACCACAGATACTTTGAATTAAAATGTAATAATTTTTCTTTTGTATTGTTGTCAATAGATTTTTGTTGTTGTTGTTTTGAGATAGCCCTGGCTGTCCTAGAACTTGCTATGTAGATCAGGCTGGTTTTGAACTCAAGACCTGTCTGCCTCTGCCTCCTGAGTGCATGGACTAAAGGCCAGCAGTGTTAATAGATTTTCTCTCTATACAATGTTTGCCAACTGTAGTTACTGCACTTTTTATATGATACTTGTGGGAAACTTGCTCATTTCTCTCTCTCTCTCTCTCTCTCTCTCTCTCTCTCTCTCTCTCTCTCTCTCTCTTTCTCTCCAAGTTTAATTTAAAAGACTGAGTCTAAAGTCTACAAATTCTGGAAAATCACCTCCTACAATTTTGTTAGTACCTTTATTTTATTTTTTGATATTTTAATTTCTAGATGAAAAAGGATCAAAAAATGAAATGGGGTGGGGAAGGATGATATCTCAGTAGAGAATGGGGACATCTTCATTTGTTATGGATGCTCCAAAATGTGACATTTCTAAATATGGGCTTTAACAAAAGTGCTAGCAACTAAGGAGGTAAGATGCACTTGTGTCTTTTTGTTGAAGGTTGAAAAAACAAAGACGCATGCAAGGAATGGAAGAGATGAAGCAAAACACCCCTATGAAGCTGTTGTTTTTACTGCTACTGCTGCATCTACTGCTGCTGCTGCTGCTGCTACTGCTGCTGCTGCTGCATCTACTGCTGCTTCTGCAGCATCTACTGCTGCTGGTGCTGCTGCTGTTGCTGCTTCTGTTGTGGATAAACTGGTTCTACAGAGAAAATCTGGAGAAATCAATAACCAGAGATTTCTTATTATGGAGAATACAGAGCATGATGGGTAAGAGCATAATATTTAGTAGTAGATAACTATTGTCCTATAAAAATTCTAATTTGGAATAATTTTCATATGACAAATTTTATGCGTTTACTAGTGCATAAAATTATATTGTTAAGGATTTTATTAAAAAAGTAATAATCAGGGTTGTCATAATGGCTGGTTTGTGTGTCAATTTGACGCAAGCTAGAGTCATCAGAGAGGAAGGAACTTCAGTTGAGGAAGTGACTCCATGAGATCCAACTGTAAGGCATTTTCTCAATTAGTGATCAATGGGGTAGAGCCCTACCCATGGTGGGTGGTGCCATCCCTGGGCTGGTGGTCCTAGGTTCTAGAAGAAAGCAGGCTGAGCCCTACAGAGTTGGGCACTAAATTGCTACACTGTGCTAAATGCAAAATGATGTTAATGAAATAAAGTGTATTTTTAATGATGTCATCACCCATATACAAGATATTTTGTTATTTATTACACTTATTGATTTTATTCAAATCTTTACATGGTAAGAGGATTTTTTTCATTCTGATTTCATTAAGAAATGTAATAAAGATTTTAGGATATTGTGTATCATATGCTGTGCAGACAGAATTCTGAGATGTGAATTCTCTAATTGACAAGCTGTTTGTATTTGGGCAAATTACATGATATTTCTTTGTCTAGATTGTTGCTTTAGAAAATGCCTAACGCATCCTCTATCTAACAAATTTGAAATTAGTTCAACCCATTTACAGTAATTAGAATAAGGTACTGCAATTGCAAAGTCTATCCTGAACATGTACTTCTTAACATTGTTATTAAATTGTTTCCTTCATGTAAGGAATTAATCCATTTTTCAATTAGATTTTAGTGTTTGTAAAAGTTTAATATTTTTTGAAAAGCATTACTCTTGTTTATTGTTGTCTATCAAAATGCAGAGAACATTAGCATTTTTCCTATATATACTTAATAAGTAGCATAGCCCAAATGGATAGCTTTCTATAAATAAGCAATAGTTTTCTGAAATTAATTTGTGCTTTTTGTAGGCCCCGAAAGAAAACGTCTAAGAAAAAACATAAGGTATTGTGAAAAAAATCAAAAGTACTTCTTTACTCACCGTGTCATATAAAAGGCAGTAAAATCTTATAAGACTCTAAGTTAAAATACATTATAAAACATAAAGTGAAGAAGTAAGCCCCAAACCCCTACACATCAAGAATCTCAACACTTACATGTCGAAGGCAGGGGGATTCCATGAGTGTGGGTCCAGATGATAGTATATTGTGAGTTCTAGGCCAGTGTGGGACACGGATAAAGACCCTGCCTCAAAAATATAAACAAAATAAAAGGTAAAGAGAATATGGAATCTTTTTGTTTAAAACCACCTGTTTGGAAATTATGTTTAAGAAAAAGTAGCTATTGAGAAAAGTATCTATTTTATTTTTAAATTCTAGAGGGTAACCAAGAGCAATGACAATAGGCTTTAATGTTTGGGGTTCTAGGGGACCTCACTGGCCAAAAACTCCAAACAAAGAAACCCATTCCTGGCACTGGCTTTTGAGTTGTTAGCTTCTGGTATCTAGAAGGGGTGTTGTTGCCATGTTATTGGGTAACTCCATTTTAACTCTCTATGTGGAAGAGTCTACAGTAGTAGGTTTCCATATACCTTTTTTGAAAGGTCTTTTGTATTATTTATCCCTTTCCAAGTCCTTTCCTCTACCCTACCCTTTGCTCCTCAACCCCACTTTAACCCTTCCTGTTTAATTATTCCCTTGTGAATACTTTACTTCTATGCTTTGTGGCTCTCTCCTTTAAAAGCACCTGGCCACTGCCCCTCAGTAAATCCCTGAGTTCTTTGGGTATTCCAAATTAAACACGCATACTTGAAATTAAAAGCAACCATTCACAGATTAGAGGAAACATCTGGCATCTCTTTTTGGGTCTGGGCTACCTCACTCAGAATTTAGAATGGTTATCTCCAGCTCTATCCATTTACCTACAAATTTCATAATGATATTTGTGTTAATAGCTGAATAAATTTCCACTGTGCAAATGCACCATGTTTTCAATGTCCGCTCATCAGCTGATGGCCATTTAGGCTGTTTCCACTTCCTACCTATTGTGAGTAAAGTAGCAATGAACACAAATGAGCAAGTATCTTTAGAGTAGAATGCGGATCCTTTGTGTGTATTCCAGAGAGTTGTATAGTTGGAACTTATGGTAAATCTATTTTTAGCTCTTTGAGAAACTTCCACACTAATTTATGTAGTTGTTGCATCAGTTTGCATTCCCACCAGCAATGAACAGATGTTCCTGTTTCCCCATATCCATCTGTAGGCCTTTGCTTTGTTGACCTTAGACATTCTGACTTGGGTGAAATGAGTTCTCAAAAAAAATGTAAGTTGCATTTTCCTGAAGACACCACTCTCTTGAGTCATAGAACATGACACAATCAAGCTGGAATGGATGGAAGCTTCATCCCTAGTGGTTGACTTTCATAGTGCTGAAAAGTGTAGTTGATATATTGTGCACCCCAATAAACTTATCTGGGGATCAGAGAACAGAACAGCCATAATATTAAACATAGAAGTTAGGCAGTGGCACACACGCCTTTAACCTTGGGAGGCAGAGATCCATCCGGATCTCTGTGAGTTTAAAGCCACACTGGAAACAGCCAGGCATGGTGACTCACGTCTTTAATCCCAGGAAATGATGGCAGAAAGCGGGAGGGTATATAGGGCGTGAGGACCAGGAAATAGCCTGGTTAAGCTTTCAGGCTTTTAAGCAACAGTTCAGCTGAGATTCATTCTGGATGAGGACTCAGAGGCTTCCAGTCTGAGGAAACAGGATCAGCTGAGGAATTGGTGAGGCGAGGCTGTGGCTTGTTCTGCTTCTCTGATCTTCCAGCATTCACCCCCATACCTGGCCCTGGATTTGTTTTTATTAAGACCATTTAAGATTCATGCTACAGAAAGGTGCTATGCAATCTACTGCAGGAGAAATGGAATCATCAACCTGACTTAGCTGTGAACCCTGTGAGCTACTACAGTAATGACTGGCCTGGCAAGCTATGCCCACTGGTGCAGTAGTGGCTTTAACATCCTAGGAGCAAACAGCTACTTTCTCAAAGATTGTACTTAAAGTTTACTCCATGAGACAAAGCCCATACCAGCACAATTACTGGCCCAAGAACTTATGGCTAGCTGGGCCATTGGGTCGTATGCCCTAGGGAAGAACCTACTATTAGTATGCTGCTAAATGGATTATTAAACTGACTTCTCATAATTTGTAATGCTCACAGATCAATATACCTCTCAACCTTCATCTAAGAAGCTTCTGTTTGCAATAGATGGTGTTTAACACAGTAACCCAAATCAGGCTATTGTGCAAAGAATAAGGGACTGTGGAATGCTTAACCTTAAACCTCAATCCCACTCCCAATGTTCCACAATCATTGCAGAAGAGGGTTAGAAAGGGTATAAGAGCCAGAGGTAGCTGATGACTACATGCAAACATTATTTTCTAAACACAGAAGGGCAGCTTCACATATGAACTCAGAGTAGTTGTAGCAGCATGCATGAGACCTGTGTAAGCTAAGCCAGCCCGAATCCCAAGATGAAGAGGAGCATTAGCTACACAATCCCACCACTAGCTGTGAAGCCACTGGTAGGCACTAGTTGCTGGGAGAGGCAGGCAGCCCCTGGTTGTGGAAGGCAGCACATGTAAGCATATTTGGACAGTATGAATTGATCTTGAAGGGTTAAAAAACAAGGACACAAGTCTACTGTGTAGGGAAGGAGGGTGAGTCTGGGAAGAGTTGGGGAGGAGGTAAATATGATCAAAAACACTGTATAAAACGCTTAAGAAACTAATAAAATGTATCAATTTAAAGAAAGATTCCTCTTCAGGGGTTCCTTTGGCTTTGTTTATATAACGCAAGTAATTGCTACTTTTGTATGTGATGTGGTATGAATATGGAAGGTATTTTATAATAGTATTTATCTTTTAGGTAACAAAAGAAGTAAGAGCTATGGTTGATGTAACTCAGTCATCTAAACAAGTCTCAGAGGATGGTGAGTTATTTAATGCAAAAATACTTTAAAGTTAATTTTATTAGAATATGTATGCAAATCAGCTGTCTAGTCCCTCTTACTTTCCAGGGTTTTCACTATTCTAGATAGTCCATATCCCTATGTAATCTTTTTCTCTTCATTCGTTTGTTCGTTCGTTCCTTTCTTTCTTTTTCTTTCTTTCCTCCTTCCCTCTCTCCCTCCCTCCCTCCCTGCGTCCCTCTTTCCTTGCTTGCTTATTTGCTTGAATCAGTAGGCATGGAATCCAGGTACTGGGAATAGTAGACAAGTCTTCTATCATCTCTAACCTCCATATGAATTTTATAATCAACTGCCGATTAATCCTGATGAGAACTTGGAGATTCAAGTTTTAATAATGGATCTTTGGACTCCTCAACAAAGTTTACCTCTTCATTTACATAAACTGGATTTAATTTTGTCAGAAACATTTTGTTGATTTTTGTATATAAGTTTTCCATATTTTTTCAGATTTATCTGCATTTCAAGTATTTTAATAATAGCCTGATAGATAATTTTTTTTTTTTTTTAGTAAACCCAGGGCCTTGGACAGTATAGGCGAGGGCTCTCCCTCCCATTGAACCACAACCTCAGTGCTAGAAGTTCTCTTTGGTTTCTGAGACAACACTTTGCTGGCCTCAAACCGAGGATTCTTCTACTTTCAGTTCCCAAACACTAAGATTATGAAATGTTCTCATCTTGACTGACTTCTTGAATTCATTCTTTTGTGTCTTGGCTTAAAATCCCTCTTGCAGCAGGGACCTGGGGCATTAGGAATTCATGGTTTTCACTACCTGAAGTCCATTGTCTTGAAAATTGCTTAAAGCATTTTATTTCTGGTTTATTTGTTTTATGTACTAATGTTAATCAGTACCCTTTCTCCACATTAGGTGGAAGCAGATCACAGTATTCTTGGTACCTTTGTAGACAGTCTAGAGTCCTTTTTTACCATCTGCCTAGCAGATTCATGCTCATGCATTATTTTCCAACGTTGCCATCTTTTCCTCTGAGATTTCTTCTTGGGCGCACTGAAGATAACCTTATAGCTCACAGAACTCTTGTGTGTGTTTTATTTAACCACAGGTATCTGAATGGTCGTTAATCTGTCTTTTCTACTGGACTTTACACTAGGAACATAGATCTAATATGTTCTTTTTATAGAATTTAGTTTAATGTAATTTGCATCATAGACTTTCAGTCTGCACTTGTGCAGAACGTAAATGAAAGGTGGTCAAAATGTATAGTTTTTTTTTTTTTTTTTTTTTTTTTTTTTTTTTTTTACACAGACAAGGTACTAATGTATTTTATTTTGTCTCTCTTTTCCTTCATGCAGATTCTGGAAGTTCATTAAAAATACAGGAACCACTTAATTCATACAATGCATTAGTAGATCTTCAAAAAATCAATGAACTACTTAGGAAAAAAAATGAAAAAATGGAAAATGAGAATAATGCTTTACAGAAGGAGATATCAGAAACAAGAGAGGAGAAATCAAAGTTAGAGGATGAAATAGTGGAACGGGATGAAGAATTACAGAACCTGAGGTATGACACCCTGCTTTGAGAACTCTATGTTACAGATATGGAGTGGAGGGTCCTGAAAATTGCTGTTTTTCTCTCTAGAGTTGTGTAGGAGAAAAAAATCTGTGTCTTATGGGATCTAGAAATTGTTGGGCATAATAAAACAGATTGATAATCATGGATATCACTAATAAATATATACTCTTTAAAATACCAGTTTTAATGTATATATAATAGACATCCTCTATTTTGAAAGTTCACTATTTATCACATAGTATTATTGGGGTGATTATTAAGGCAACTCCACGTAGTTAAAAAGGAGGTTTATTTTGGGGTAACTTACAGCTAGTAAAGGGGTTGGTTACAGGATTGAGGAGAGGTGAGGTGCAGTCCAGCTGTGTTCTCTGGAGAACTCGGCTTGGTCTACCATCCAGTATCCAGGATCACCAGGAACCAAAGAGAGCGGGCACATCTGGATCTCGGATCTTAAGCACTCCTGTCTTGGCCCCACCTCGGGGGCTTGTCATAGGTAGGTGCAGCAGTTACCAGAAGCCTCACTAGGTGTAGTACTTCCTGGCCAAAGTTGAAACAACTACCCACTACATAGTATTTAGTGGAATTTTTATTGTATTGACTTAGAAATAATTCAGCAAATATTATCATTTAGTTAAACAATTTTCTCCATTCTTAATTATTTACTTTTAATTGAGTTCATCAGTATAGAATCATGTATTTAAAATATATGAAATTTTAAAATGTCTTTGATCAATATTTCCAAACATTTTTCAAGTAAGTTTATATCCATTTGTAGTTCTACTAACAGAGCATGAAATGGTTGTTTTAATACCCTGAAAACTTTTCCTTTAAAAAATACACTTTGTTATTGATGTGCTGAAGATGAATCTCAGATCTTTGTGCATGCTAACCAGGACTGAAAGTCACACAAATAATGGGCTTATTCTAAATCACCACACATCAAGTAACAAGTAAAATGGGAAACAATTACTGATTATTCAGTATCACTTTCATCTATAGATAAAAAAGATATCTTTCTTTTTCTTTTTTCTTTTTTGGTTTTTCGAGACAGGGTTTCTCTGTGTAGCTTTGCGCCTTTCCTGGAACTCACTTGGTAGCCCAGGCTGGCCTCGAACTCACAGAGATCTGCCTGGCTCTGCCTCCCGAGTGCTGGGATTAAAGGCGTGCGCCACCACCGCCCGGCGATATCTTTATTTTTCAAGACAGGATCTCACAGTGTATCCCTGGTTGGCCCAGAACACAGAGATCCAATTGTCTCTGCCTCCAGAACACTGGGATTAAAAGTACATGCCGTATAAAGTGGCATGACTGCTCCAAGGTATGGTTGAGGGGAAGGTTTTTGTTGTAGATATGAGAGAGAGTATAGCCAGAGGCATGTGGAGGAATCCAGAGCATGGAGAGAAAGTAGTACACAGAGCATGACCAGTGTCCCAATGGGAGGAGTGAAGAGAAGAGTGGGAAAGGAGGACCAAGGGAGAGGGAGCCAAGAGAGAGGAGGAAAGGGGTGGAAGAGAAGGAGGCATGAGAAGTAGAGCATGTGGCCAAAATGCCAGGGTTTGATGGGAATAAGAAGCTGGGGGATGAGAAGCCCATGAGCTGGAGGAGTTCAGGGTAGCAAGTGGGGTGAGAAGAACCAAGAAGAGGAGCCACAGGTACTGAGTGAGCCTGGAGACCATCACACACTTCGCTACGCTCATATAGGCACCACAGTTAACCATGTGCTCCAGGTTCCTTTCGGATCTGAAATGGCAACATGCCTGTGTGGCTGCTCTCTGTTGTGAAAGAATATGATATGTAACTATTCGTGATTGTCTTATTCTAAGTGCGACTCTTAACTTTTTCATAAAGTACATAGCAATCAGCAAAGTAAGTTGAAATTGTTAAAAAAAAAACAAACAAACATAAAAAGCATAACTGAGGTTAGTCTCTATAATCTAGTCTTTTTTTAAAAAAAAACTTAAAATTTACTTGGGCTTATAATTGCATTTCTCTATTTTCTTTCCTCCCTCCAAACCCTCCCTTATACCTTTGCTTGCTCTCTTTAAAATTCATGGCCTCTTTTTAAAATTAACTGTTATTACATGTATATATACATAATTAATATATATAACAATACATTATATTTACTAATATATATACTATTAAATATAACCCACTATGCCTGTAGAATGGTTAACCTAGTCTTAAGTCATGAAATTTGAAATATAAGCCTAGAAAGTAAAAACATCAAACAACATAAATTCATTGTTTTTGTTTTACATTTTTCCATATGATTTATTATGGTAATAACCTATCACGATCAGTGTTGAACACTGGATTTTCTGACAAATTTAATTTCACGATAAGCACATTTAACTTCAGGCTTACTTTAAGGAAAGAACTCGAGGAGACAAGAAATATTCATCGCTTTTATAAGAATATTAAGAAATATTTATGTGAAAAAGAAAAACAACTCAATGAAAGAGCTGCAGTAACACAGCTTGAGTCACAGCTGAGAACACGAGATTTGGAACTGAAGAATGCAAGGGACACCGTGAAGGAGGTAAACCGATCTCAAGTAAAACATTCAGCTCTTGACTCAGTCTCGCCAATATTACTTATACCAGCCCTCTGGTGAATTAATGTGTCTATTGTACTTAACGACAGGAATATGATCTGTTGAATATCTTTTGTCAATTTACATCATCAGCCAACCTCTCATAATCATATGCTCACAAAAACTTAAAACACCAGACATATCAGTAGGCAAGATATTATTGCATATCTAGCCTATTCATATATTTTTAATTTGTTATCATTTTTAGCTTTTCTTTTAATTTTTTTTTTTATTTTCAAGATTATAATTTAATCAGATCATTTTCCCCCTTCCCTTTCCTATCTCGAAACTCTCCCATAAACCTCTTCCCACTCTCCTTCAAATTAATGGACTTTTTTTTCATTAATTGCTGTTACATGCACACACACACACACACACACACACACACACACACACACAGGAGATGTAGTTGGTTTTTCTTTGGGCCATTAACCAGCTCCCAAATAAAGACACGGAGACTTATTATTAATTATGAATGCTCTGCCTTAGCTCAGGCTTGTCCCATTAGCTCTTTTAACTTAATTTAACTTGTTTCTATTCATCTGTGCTTTGCCTTGGGGCTTTTTACCTTTTTTCATTCTGTATGTCCTACTTTCCTGCTCCCTCTGTGTCTGTCTGTCTGGTCTCTGGTACCTCTCTGTCATCTCTTTTTCTTTCTTTCTTGAGCTTAAATTCCTCCTCCTACTTACTCTCCCTGCCTGGAGGTCCCACCTGTACCTCCTCCCTTGCTATTGGCCATTCAGCTTTTTATTAGACCAATCAGGTGCTTTAGGCAGGCAACATGAAACAGCTACCTATCTTTACATAACTAAACAAATGCAACCCATCTTTACACAGTTAAACAAATATTCCACAACACACACATATATATACATACATATATATACATATATATATATATACATATATATATATATATATATATATATTCATATCTATCCCTAAATAGAACTGCTCAGTCTTTATAATGTTACTTGTATGTACGTTTTCAGAGCTGACTATTGGGTTTTGGGTAACCAATTTTGTGTTCTCTTCTCTGAGGAAGTCTGTCTCTGCCATGTTCAGTGTCCTTAGTCACCTGTAGTTCTTTGTGTGGGATTGAGGCCTCCCAGGCTTTCCTCTGTCCATGTTAGCATGTCCATTGTTGTTGTCACTGTTCAACTCATAGGCAGTCATGTTGGTGAGACTTTCTGAGTGAGGCTTTTTGTAGTTGAAGTTTTCCTGTGTCCACCTGGCTCCTGCAGCTGCTCTGACCCAAGTAAACACACAGAGACTTATATTACTTATAAACTGCATGGCTGTGGCAGGCTTCTTGCTATGTAGTTCTTACATCTTAAATTAACCCATTTCTATTAACCAATAAGTTGCCACGTGGCTTGTGGCTTACCAGTACTTTACATCTTGCTTTTCATGGTGGCGGCGGCTGCCAGCACCTCTTGACTCAGCCTTCCTCTTCCCAGAATTCTCCTCTCTGCTTGTCCCACCTATACTATACTTTCTGCCTGGCTACTGGCCAATCAGCATTTTATTTATCAATCAATCAGAACAACACATTCACAGCATACAGAAAGACATCCCCAGCAGCTCCTGACATTACTAGGAGACACAATCTAATAAACTCTCTGATCTTCTGGCTCTTACAATCTTTCTTCCTCTCTTCTGCAATGTTCCCTGAACCTTAGGTGAGAGAGTTTCTTTCTAGATGTATCTACTGGGACTGGCTCCACAACTCTGCATTTTTAATGTTGTGGTTTTCTGTAAGGGAATATATGAAAACCACAGAGATACTTGCACATCCATGTTTATTATGACACTCATTCACAATAGCTCAGATAAAGAGCCAGTCTAGATGTCAATAAAGAGTTGGGTGGGTAAAGAAAATGAGGTACATACAAACTAATAGAGTTTTATTGGGATGTGAAGAGTGAAATTGTAGAGATGGAGAGATGGCTCAGTGGTTGAGAGCACTGACTGCTCTTCCAGAAGACCCTGGTTCAATTCCCAGCAACCACGTGGCAGCTCACAACTGTTTGTTACTCCAGTTCCAGAGGATCTGATGTCCTTATGCAGGCATACATGCAGGCAAAACACCAATACACATTAATAAATAATGGAATTGTATCATTTTTAGGAAAATTAATAAAACTAGAAGTCATCATGCTAGGTGTAAGCCCAATTCAGGATGATAAACACATGTTTTCTCTAATATGGAGATTGCAGATTAGAAATACAGGACCTGCTATGCATATATGGCATGGAATATATCTAAAGGGGTGGAGGTAGAACAGGAAGGATTAGTATAGTATCAAACAACAACAGACATCACATATTTTCTCTCCTGTGAATATCTAGAGAACCTTGATGTCATAATAGAGTCCATTAGTTTCAGATTGGATATGTTAGCCAGCATATTGTTAATGAGTGATTTATTCAAGGCATACTGTTTACATTGTGCTATATCATTCTTGCTTGATGACAGCATTTAAGCCATAGATTATCAGAAATGGATAATATTATTGTTAATGAAATGAGTGAAAGTTTCACAAAATACTGGAATTATATTCTGGGGCTCTTGCCCCTATCACATGGAAAATGCTGCTCCTTAAGAGATCAAATTTTATCACAAAACAAAATACTAACATAATATTAATGCTAACAGCAATTACATATCACCACAGGTCACATAATCATAATCTGTGTGCATTCTATTTGAATCTGCCCAGTAACCCAGTGAGGTAGATACTGTCATTATGTCTATCTCATAGATAAAGAGACGGGAATACAGAATGTTAACATGTTTATGAGGAAGAAACATATAGTCATTGGTGGCACTTGATGTTGAGGCATCTTTGCAGATATTGCTGTCACCCCCTACTCTTAAGAGATACAACTAAAAGCTGAGATGTCATGTCACTGTGGCACTTCATTGTCAGAGTTGTAGCCATTAACATGTCTAGGAACTCTTTGTACAGTACTGATGATGTAGCATTCAGAATGATGCACACACACACACACACACACACACACACACACACACACATCATGAGGGCCTTCCCTTTTCCCATTTCCCAAGCTATTCTATGTCTCTATGTCATAACATACAGTTTAAATTTAAATTTAAGAATAATATATTTCAATACTATAGAAATATCAAGACACATTTTTTATGACAAGAGACAATATTACTTTGTGAGCTGCAATACTCAGCTATCTGGGCAGTTTCAAAACCAAGGTAACCACAAACAGCATGCTCAGGAAAGAATCTAGCTGGGTTCCCCAAGACTTCAGTGCATTATCAATTAATGATTGATGACAGAATGTTAGTAAAATTATTTTCAACCATTTTTTTTAGTTGCAAGAAGCACAGGATCAATACATAAAAGCTCTAAAAACTGCCCAGAAGATGAAAGGTCACTTACAAAGGTATGGTTTAAAGTAGCATTTGATATGACTTGAGTATTCATGTAGCAAGTAAGAGATGTGGTGGGGAAGTATGCCAGTTATGAGTTAGTATATTGCTGTGAAGCATGGACATGTGCTTCAAGTCACTTGAAACACAATTCAGGGTTTATGAAGTATCTCAGTGGTAGAACATATGCTCACATGGATGACAGTCTGGGTTATTACCCTAAACAATACAAAAAGATTTTTTTTAAAAAAAAAGAATCATGCCTGAATTTTGCACATTCTTACAAAGTAGGACTGGAAGATGACACAATTTCTAAATCACATACTTTTTAGATATGTCATAATTTCTGTAGTTTCTATTTCAGTTTTCTAAAACCATGTAGCATTGTGTACAAACAATGTGTAGGATAAAGAAAGAGGAGAAGTGGAAGGGGAGTAAGGGATTTAGGGCCAGGTCAGAAGGGGAGCAAGCGGCTGTGACAGGATACCTGTGACAAAAAAGCAGGATGGGGGCAGGGGGAGGAAGTTGGTCCAGCTGAGAGAAGGGATGGGGACAGTGGCTAGAGACAAGAAAGAGCAACGTTTAAGGATATGCATGTCTACAATGTAATAAAGCCCATTACCTTGTGAGCTAAATTACAAACCATTTAAAGCTGGGTGGTACTAAAAAGTGAGTCTCTGAGAATAACCATTTGAAAACATGCATTTTTAGGATTGAACAGGAACATTCTGAGTTAAAAGTTAAAGTAAAAGAGCAAGCTAGGCAAATAAAAGAGCATCGTGGATGCCTGCAAAACTCATGTCTAAAACTGGAGCAAAATAAAATATCGGTAGGTCCATCGCATTAATTTTTGTCATACCAAAATGCCTTTTCTTCCCTAATAACATATGGTAATATTTTAGGGAATGTATTAAGTATCTCATTAAGAAGATATTTGTTGTATTCTTATTGACTCTGCTGGCTACTCCTGTGCTTTAGTCACCATGACTTTCCACAAGAAGCTGATGTAATAGAATTGATGACTTTGGTAGCAGTTGGTTATGCTGCAGAAAGGATTTTTGGAACAAAGCTTTCCTAAGGTCATATATATGCATATAGGAAGTGTTCAGAAGAAAACAGTTGATAATCTGTTCTTCATAGACAATTCCACAATTACAAAAGAAAATAAGGTGAAGTGTACTGGTTAACATCAACCTGAACAGAGACAATTACACTCCCCCTTAATACGGGAATCATGATAGAACTGCTTCCAGCAAAGAATTTTCAGGAGTAAAGTGCTTAAAATCACACTGTGTCCTGGCAGCTTATTAAAGAAACATCTTACTCAAAGGAGTAATTGGGCTTTCTAAATCTTAAGGTGACCTGTATGGATGTAAACATGGAAAGGATGTAAACACGGGGATCTTATCCATAGAAACAGGCCTAGGGAGCCAGAAAGAATTATGCCCCATTCATTTTATTCAAAGAGCAGTATATTTGTTTTATTAATATCTGTTTTAAATGATTTTAAAATTCTTTATTTATTCTTGGAGGTAAGGAAAATGGAGATTTATTAGAATATTCAGAACAGGCTCAGGATGTGCCTCAGTCATCAAGTACTGGTTTAGTATAGATACCAGGCCCTGTGTTCAATCCCCCCACCCTCCCTACGCTGAAAAAAACCCAGTCAACTCAAAGCTGCCTTTTGCCTTTAAAATCAAATCATTGAAGTCAGATAAAAGCTCTGTTTTTTTTCTTTAAAGCCAAATATTTTCAGCTCTTGTTCTTGAAAGCACAAATCTCCTCACTCACTGTTCTTAACCTGTCTAATTTGGGGAATCTTCTACCAGGCGCATTTCCCTGCTTGTAGAACATCACAACCACAGGGAGCCTTGCAAACCTCCTTCAGTTGTTCTAGTGTCTTATTTTCTGTTACTCCACCTCTTACTAACAGTGCTCATCTTCAATCAGGTAATGTCTCTACTGACTGCGTTTGACCTCACACGGCACTACCTGCATGATGTAACTTGTTTCTGGACCATTTTAAGGCACCCCTTTTCTCTGATAAATCATCCATAGAGTCATGACTTAAAATAGTGTTCTTTATCATTGTTCTCAGGTCTAGATGGGGGTGCAGTAACTAGACCATAGGTTTAGACTATGACCCAGAAAATAGAACTCCTCTGAATAAGCCATTTACAGCCCATGTAACCAACAGTCTGCTGGACTCCTACCCTACCTCACCCCCAAGTCCACAGTAGGAAAGAGAATGCAAGGCACTGAGGGCGGCACTCATGCAGGCTTGAAAATTCTCTGAGACTGTTCCCTGGCCTTGGCGTCATGGTCCAGTTCTCTGTTACGGGGTTCTTCCTTTACTGAGAAACAGACTGCACTTGCAGCTGGACATTTTCCACCTTGAGCTTCCTCTCTGCAGGACTCCCAAGGCACAACCATAACCTTCACTCTGTTTTAGCCTCTCCTTAACATAAGCTAGCAAGTGGTACTTTGGTTACAGTTCTCTTCAGAATTTTGAGTCTACTGTAGATTTTTTTTTGGTTTCAGTCATTCTAAGAGGCACCTTTATAAATTTTTTAAACATGATTTTATATCTTTTAAATTATGGGTATTTGTGTGTGTATTTGTGCATTGTGTGGGTGTGTACAAGTGAGTCTAGCACCTTTGGAGTCCAGAAGACAGAGCCAGTTCCCTCACAGCTCAAGTTACAGGTGATGGTGAGCCATCTAGGGCACTAGGAAGTAAACTCAGGTCGGCTGCAGGAGCAAAATGCATTTCTCCAACCCTACAAATCATTTGGGATTAGCTCTTCATTGTTGGCTGCCATTGAAGCTGTATTCAAATAAAGCTTGAAAACTACTTAGGAAATGTGAAGCTTTATGAAGACATAGCAAAGGGCCTTGCATTTATGGTCTTGGCTTATGCTTCAGACCTTGTGTTCTCAGTGGTACCCTTTATTTGTTCTTCTCTTAGAAGGCATTTATTTTAGCATTATTTGGTAACTGGGCATGTGGAAACTCTACACATTAGAAATACATATTTTTATACAGCACATCCTGGTTCTTTCCTGTTTGATAGTCTGTAGCTCCCTTCTCACGTGACTTTTGCTTTTGGCTGTGATGCAACCATCTTTTTCTTTTTCCACCAATCTCTTTGAAGGGCGTGAATCTTTCAGTAAACATTACCTCATAAGCCCAAGCACCTTTCATTTCTAGTGTTTGTTTCTCATGTTCTCAAATGCTCCTTAAATTAGACTCCCCCATTATCAGTTTTGAGCTGAGTTCACAAATATTTGAATTGTCTAGTTACACGAACAGTTATGTGAGAATAGTTCCAGGAGTATCACTTAGCACACAGTTAAGTACTTTCCCAAGAAGACGGTTTCAATCCCCTGCCACATACATACAATTGCACAAAAATGAATGGAAATAGTTAAAATTCAGATTTATTATGATGGATATTGATATTTTTTAAACTTAAAAATTTATTTTTATTATTTTATTAGTGGTTTATTGCATGCATGTATGTATACCATATGCAAGCCTGGTGTCCACAGAAGCCATAAGAGTGTGTTGGATCTCATGGAACTGGAGTTAGGAATGGTTGTGAGTCACCATGTGAATCCTGGGGACCAAACCCAAGTTCCTTTGCAAGAGCAGCAAGTGATCTTAATCACTGAGCCATCTTTCCCATCCCTGATGACAAATATTTCAAACAAGAATTTAAAACTGCTGTTTGAATCATTTACTCAAAAGTGAAACTATCAAATGTATAGTAAATATTTGAGTATTTTCTCTAAATATATCGTTTTAATTTGATTTCATCCCAGGCAAGTGCTCAAGAAACTTCGGGGGAATTACGTGAGAACAGCATTTCCCCAATGAATCAGACAGGAACCCGAATCCAAAGTCTGCAGTCTGAACCCTCCCAAATGAAAACTATACAAGACTCAAATATGAGAGCCCTGAAAAGTTACGAGCAACAGTGCATAGAAGAATTAAGGATTAGCAATGCATTGTTATATGAACAATACAAGTGAGTAACACCAAAGGATTGCAGAAAAGAGAGCAACCCTGTATTGGTGAAATTATTAAGACCACTCCACGTAGTTAAAAGGAAGATTTATTTAGTGGGTAACTTACAAATGAAGGGATAGGTAGGTTGCGGGGTCTGGGGAAAGTGTATCACAGTCCAGTGGTGTTCTCTGGAGCTCTGCTCGGTCCACCTCCACCATCCAGGGTCCAGGAACAGAGAGAGTGTCAAAGCTGGAATGGCTACCCACTACAACCCTGGCTTTTCTATAAGACAAAACTTTCAGTGAAAAAGTCATGAAGATCAGTAGATGCAAAAGTGAGCTAGCAAAATAGTTTTGGGAAATCATCTTAGATAGTACAATACTCACCTTCAAAATGTCATTCCAGGGCAGACTAGATCATATCGTCCCTTCTGATTAAACATGCAATTCTCTTCATTAATATTCTGACATAGTTGTTTGAGATAAGTTAGCTTGCACTTGCCAATAAACAGAAACAGTAAAAGTCCAGGTGTTGTTTGGAAGGATGTAATGAAACCCAAGGCTAACTACTCTTCTTGTCCACAGTCTGGGG